>NC_142938.1:6348518-6496018 GCF_046866305.1 Octopus bimaculoides
TTGCTTTTGATAATAACTTCTACAGATCTTCCTACCTCTCTCTCTCACCTTATCACTTCTCACAGTAAAAATATTTCCCCAATCTCTGTGAATAGACTTGCAGTTATCTGAGGTTATATCTTTAAGATTACCAAAAACTAGAACATTTGGCAGAACTGGTAGGGCATAAGGTATATATTATAAATCTCTTACATTGTTCCTTTGTATTCTGAATTACAATGTGGCTAAAATTGACTTTACCATTCATCTTGTTATTGGTGATATATATACCAGTAATATTCAGTTGGCTATACATCTTCTGCTACAAAAAAAAAAAAACAACCCCCTACCAAAACAAAAAGCAATTACTTTTGTTCCTAAGTAACCAAACAATGTTACTAAAATTTACTATGTTATTGTTTGACCTGTCTTGGAGGGTGGAAATTAGAAATACTGACTTGGACTGTGGCAACTCGTCCAATTCGTGCCAACATAGAAAACAAATGTAAAAGGACAATAACAAAGGTGTGGCTATGTGGTTAAAATGTTTATATCTCAACCCTCTGCTTTTGGGTTCAGCCTCTCTGCACCTATTGTAGCCCTGGCTGACCAATGCCTTGAAAGTGAACTTGGTAGATGGAAACAGAAGGAAGCCTATTGGGTGTGTGTGTGTGTGTATATATATATATATATATTAGTGTAAGATGTGACTGTGTGTGGTAAGGAGATTGCTTCCCAACCACATGGTTCTGAGTTCAGTTTGTATTAAGGCTACCATTGGTTTCATATGAAGAAGAAGTTATCTTAATATCCTAACAATTTTTCAAGCTGAACACACGGAGGAATGGTGTTCATCTCCATTTTGAGTAAAACCACAGATTCTCATGTGTATGTATATATATATATATATATATATATATATATATATATATATATATAATATGTGTGCTGGTGAGGTGGAATGGCAGGCAAAGTGGAGAATTGCCATGTATTTAGTTCTAGTTCCATCCTTTTGGGATCATTAAGCCAACTATTTCGTTTGTTTTGGGCTGGTTAATTTAATTAACTCAGCACTTGTCTTACAAATTAGTGTCTAGTTGCTAATGCAAGAAATCAATTTTATGCACAACAGTAACAAGTAATATTGTTTTTTGTTACTGAAAATATCTGATCTAGAGTAACACAAAGTAATGTAGTTTTTATGCATTGATCTTTATTACTCGCATTTTTTTTTCCTGTATCCCTGGTGAGATATTTTACACTGTTGAAATTTTAATGTAGACTCGGACATGGCGATGTGGTTGGGAAGCTCGCTTGGCAAACATGTGGTTTCAGGTTTAGTCCCACTGTGTGGCACCTTAGGCAAGTGTCTTGCACTATAGCCCTGTGCTGGCCATTGCTTTGCAAATGAATTTCTTAGATGGAAACTGTGTGGAAGCCCATTGTGTGTATGTGTGTATATACATGCCATTGGTCACTTTGAGTTATTTTCCTTAGCTCATTTTTGCATATATGTGTGCGTGTCTTTATTCCCACCACCACTACTGCTTGGCAATCAGTGATGGTTTGTTTACATCTCTGTAACTTAGCAGTCCAGTAAAAGGGATAGAATAAGTTCCTAACTTTAAAAAAAAGAAAAAAGTACTTGGGGTGATTTGTTCAACTAAACCCTTCGAGCCAGTGCTCCGGCATGGCCACAGTTCAATGACTGAAGCAAGTAAAAGATAAAAGACGAACCTTTTGTTACAGATGAGTGAATAAAATTCTATCAAAGGATATGTGTGTGTGTGTTACGTAAAAGTAATTGGAGATTGTGCTAAATGAAATGCAAGCATAGATAGAAGTTATGAGTTCATTCGGTGCATACTATTCTAGTAATATCAAATCTCAGAAACACAACAGTGTTGCCCCCACAACTCTTAACAGCTTCACCACAGTAATACTATGTTCCTATAGTGTCCCTAGCAACAATACAAGTTCTATGTAACTCCAATAAATCACATATTATAATATATACAAGGTGGTATCAAAAAGTTCCAGAACTAGTTATGTTTAATAAAAAAATTGCTTATTTATCTAAGTTTTAACATCATCTCCTTCGAAATAGTCCCCTTGCACAACAATACACCAGTCCCAGCGTTCCTGTAGCTTTTGGAAGTTATTTTCCATAAGCGAGTCGAGGACCTTCTGCAATTCGCTCTGGATCTCGACAATGGTGTTAAAATGGTGACCTTAGCTGTTTTTTCATCTTGGGGAAGAGATGGAAGTCTGCAGGTGCTAAATCTGGCAAACAGGGCAGGTGTGGAAACGATACCGTGTTGTTTTTGGCAAGAAAATCATGAGTGCAGAGAGCTCGGTGACAGGGTGGGTGCATTGTCATTGTGAAGAATCCAACTCTTTGCGCTTCACAGATCTGGTTGCTTCCACCGAATGTCTTCCCTGAAATGCTTCAAAACATCACAGTAGAATTCTTGATTGATGGTCTGGCCCTGGGGGGATGAATTCTCAATGCACAATACCACATTTCTGGAGGTGACGCTTATGGCAGGTGTTCCAGATTGCTCATCGACTTCCAGGGACTGCTCGTGTCACTCAAAACATTGTGTATGGCCCATTGCCTCATCACCTTAAGCTTACCAAAGCATGCTCAATGTCTCTGTAGCAGACTTCCTAAATTTCATGGTGGCTCTTTGTTCGTGTCCATGACAAAATCACAGACTACAGCATACACATGATCACAAATTTCACAACTTGCAAAGTAAACGCAATGATGTCACTCAGCACACTACTTCATGAAGGTCACTGCTAGCTGTCACTGCACACTGAACTGTGTGCTGCCATCTGTTGGCATGCTACAAAACTAGTCCAGTAACTTTTTGATACCACCTTTTCTATTAATGTGGATAACTGTTTTAATTATAGAAGAGGTGCAGAAGTTTGCTTTCCAACCACATGATTATGGATTTAGTTTCACTGTGTGGCACCTTGGGCGAATGTCTTCTTTGCCCTGGGCCAACTGAAGCATTGTGTGTGAATTTGGGAGATGGACTTTGCAAAAAGACTTCTGTGTGTGTGTGTGTGTATTTATATGTGTGTTTGTGTGTGTGTCTCTTTATCTTGACATTGTGTCCTAGTAGCAAATGTCATACAAGCAGTGTTAATTGTTTTTCCTATTTTGTGTGAGCATGTCTGGCCATAGGTAAATACTACCTGTCTTGACAACAGTAAAGGTTGGCAATGGGAAAGGCACCTGGACATAGAAAATCTGCTTCAGTAATTTCCATCAAAGCCATGCAATCATGCAAAAGTGGACATTAAAATAATGCCGAAACCTACTAAACAGTATTTTTTTTTGTTTAAAGCACTAATTGTTTTAATACAATATTTGTGCCATCACCAAACTTTGTCCTCAGTATCATTATGTTTTTCTGTTATTCATTATTAAAGTAGTAACTCGGATCTTATAGATATTATTCATGAGAAAGTATATTTGATATGGACAATCTACTGATCTATTAAAAAGAGAGTTGATTTGACTTGTATTCATGAGCTTGGTAGCTTTCATATCAGAATCCATTAGCTTGCTTGAACCTTCGTGCTGTTTCAAATAATCAATCGGAAAGGTGGAAACACACATGAGTAAAGTTTGTGAGTCATAAGTGTAATAGAGTCGTGTATGTTATTCTGTTACAGCTATCGTGATCATCATCATCATCGTCATCATCGTCATCATCATCATTATTATTTGTTTTTTTACTTCAAAAGCAAATAATGGTTGTTATTAGTGATATGGATGGGTTGAGTGTTTGTACTGTGTAACATAAAATTTAAATATAGGAACATTATTGATTTTATCTAAATAATAATAATAATGATAATAATAATTTCAAGCCCATTTGTCCATTTCTGAACCAGTGAGAATACCTCTACTTGATTGGCTGACATGCAAGAAATAGCAGTCTAATTTCCCTCGGATTTCACCCTAACTCCTTGGAAGTGTAAGGTCGGGTCATCATCATTTGATGTCTGTTTTTCATCCTGGCATGGATTGGGTAGTTTGACTGGAGCTGGCAAGCCAGAGGACTGCACCAAGCTCCATTGTCTGCTTTGAGGTGGTTTTCATGGCTGGATGTCCTTCCTAATGCTGACCACTTCACCGAGTGTACTGAGTATTTTTTATGTTGCCCCAGCAGCAGTGAGATCATTCCATAAGTCACAAGCCAAAAGCCCTCAACTGGGGTGGGGAAGTAGAATTGAAGGAAGTGGTTTTATGCAAGGCAGTAAGAAGTTAAAGTATGATAGAGGGACCAGAACAGGTGTATTACTGTAGAGAAGATACATAATTACTGAAGTTGGAAAATAGAAATGAGAAAGTCTGACTAGAGACAGTCATGGTTGGAAGGCTTTTGATTATATTTATGTTCAGTCATGGCCGACCTGGACCAAACAAAGACTATTCTATTTAATCAACTGAGAAAACATTTACAATTCTTTTGTAATCACTTGGTAAGGAAATGATCTTCTTAATCTCTTTTGAATTGTGTATTTGTATCTCTTTTGCAGGGGGAAGCTTGTGACTTCCGTATCACTTTGTCAGAGAATCTCTCTTTTTAGCTTTTACTTGTTTCAGGCTTTGGACTGCAGCCATGCTGGAGCACTACCCTGAAGGGTTTAGTCGAACAAATCAACCCTAGTCCTTTTCTTTTTAAGTCTGTACTTGTTTTATCGATCTCCAAACTGCTAAGTTATGGGGACATAAACCAACATTGGGTTGGAGTTTACAAACAACACACACACACACTCTCTCTCTCTCTCTCTCACTCTCTCCCTTTCTCTCTCACTCTCTCCCTTTCTCTCTCACTCTCTCTCTCTCCCTTTCTCTTTCACTCTCTCTCTCCTAATAGGCTTCCACAAAGTGTCTGTCTATCAAATCCACTCACAAAGCATTAGTCAGTTTGGAGCTATAATAGAAAACACTTGCCCAAGGTGCTGGACTGTGGAGCTGAACCCAAAACCACATAGTTGCAAACTGAGCTTCTTGATAGTTGAGTGGAGGGTGGTGGGGGTGAACAAAAAGCTGTTTAGATGTGATTGAATTTAAAGTACAAAATAAACATTTAATGAATATTTGTGACGCACAAACATTATATATAAGCCATTTAATGGAAGATACCTGTGGATGATGCAAAGTAAAAAAACACAAGAACTTGATGTTGGGCCACAGGCTAGGGTTGAAAAAAATACACTTTGACCTACTTAAAAGTGAAGTACTCTCATTTCAAACTTAAAGTCGGGATGAGATCAACCATTGAGTAGTTTTTATAGCCATATCAAATTTCCAAATCTCCTCCTTACATTCTTTTTCCTCAAAAAGTATAGTAATCTAGCAAAATAACATCAACCAAGCCTACATACACTTGGTCTGCTTTGAACCACATCTGTGGATGGTCCTTGAATAAAGTTGCATAGACTGCTAACGAGTTGGAAAAAGAAAACTGGATGTAAATGCAGTTGCTAGTTTTCTATTCAGCAGAAGCATGCATTGGGCAAATTTAAACGAAATATGCTATATAAGAAATATTAAAAAAAAGACATGTAAATGTACTAATCTCTGTAGACAGTGTAATTGTCTTTTATATATATATATATATATATATATATATATATATATATATATATATATGATGATGATGATATATATGCTTTCGGTGCGAATGGTTTTTTTATATGGCATTGTTTTTACAATTCTGTAAATAATAATAGTGGTATTTTTATATAAGCTTAAAGCTTATGGTGATCACCGTGCAATGACGGAGGCAAATAGTATAATAAAGGGGCATATAATGATTGAAGAAAAAAAAGAAATATAGTGTGTGTGTGTGTTTATTTGGCAAAAAAAAAAAATAATGAATAAAAAGACCATCCTGAAGTACAGCAATATATATATATATATATATATATATATATATATATAATATAGATAAGCACAAACGGAACAAACAGAAAACATGAAGAGGATCTGGCATCATTCTGCGTGTGTGTGTGTGTGTGTTTTCCATTTGTTTTGTTTTTGTTTATAGACATTCGAGTGAGATCGTTGCCAGTGCCGCCGAACTGGCTCCTGTGCAGGTGGCACGTAAAATACACCATTTTGAGCATGGCCATTGCCAGTACTGCCTGACTGGCCTTCGTGCTGGTGGCACGTGAAAGCAACCCCTACACTCTCGGAGTGGTTGGCGTTAGGAAGGGCATCCAGCTGTAGAAATATTGCCAAATCAGATTGGAGCCTGATGCAGCTGCTGGCTCTCTAGCCCAACCTCAGTCAAACTGTACAACCCATGCTAGCATGGAAAATGGACATTACATGATGATGATGATGATCTCAAGTGATCTGAAAATTTCCTAGTCACTATTTAGCTTTTTTTTAAAACATATTTAATAGCACATAGCAACCATTTTAATGAAGAATAATGGCATAATTTTTGCAACATTCTTTTTAATTATTGAGAGCCATAAACATGCTTTTTGGATACAATAGATTGACTGAATGGGCATTTATCATTGCTAGTCGCTGTTTTTAATAAATTGAATAAATATAAATTTCTCTCAAATAAATTGAATTCTTGGAAGAATTAACATACCTCCATTCAAGTAAATTTGTATGCTTTGAATTCACACACAGGTACACACACACTATTAGTATTGAGGACTTTATAGAAATAATAGAATAATTAAATTTCATAGTGTGGTGTGATAAGAATAAAAGAAATGGTATTATGTGGTTTTAACTATTGATGAGATTGTCTTTATGTAATCAACCAGCAGAGAAAAGAATGGTAAAATTTTTATGGTGAATATCTTTACTGGAGATAGAATTAAACTAATACTTTTAAGATAGAAAAAGTGATAGTTTATTTCTGTTGTGTCTTGAGAGAGTCATGATGCCAATAATAATAATAATAATAATCCTTTCTACTACAAGCCTTCGTCGACTTATGACTACAATTGGTTCTAACTGACTGGTCGTAAGTCGGCCTATAGGCCTACATAGCTCTGTTTTATATTTTTACATTCTTAAGATACATTCTCAGGTAAAAGTCACACCCATCTTTCTGTATTATACTATTATACTGGCGTTAGTCAAAACTTTTGGAGTCTCAAGCAGTTGTCCTATAAACAAATACAAGGTTGCCTCAATGTCTGTGATAGAACAGTCATCCAACACAGTGGCAAACGATAACAAAACCTAGGGGAAGCGTTTGTTAACTGACATCATCCCTAGATGGGTTAATTTCTAAGAAATTAAACCTATTAGATTTCAACTGGACTATTTATTTCAATCGGTTATGTCGGATAGGTCGTAAGTCGATGAAGACCTGTATAGGCACAAGGCCTGAAATTTGTTTCACTTGTACTTAATTTATTGACCCCCCCGAAAGGATGAAAGACAAAGTCAACCTCGGCTGAATTTGAACTCAGAACATTAGTGATGGGTGAAATGCCGCTAAGCATTTTGCTCAGCATGCTAACGATTCTGCCTGTTCGCCTCTTTGTGCTAGCTCACCAATAATAATAATAACATATGCACAGTTTCAATTCTATTTCTTTTTTATTAGTCTGTTGGTTAAATATCTAACTAATCAATTGTTTATTCAACATGTTGGTTAACAGTCAGTTGGTTTGGTTGTTCATCAAAATTCTTTTGTTGCCATTTGCAACCATTTCAGTAAATCATGATGTCCCAAATACAAACCAAATACAAAAAACATAACATGACAGTTTATCATACATTTTAGAAACAAATAAGGTATAGCTGTGTGATTAAGAAGCTCGCTTGCAATCACATTGCCTCTGGTTCAGGCCCATTACACAGCACCTTGGTCAAGTGTCTTTTATTATAGCACTGGTCTGACTAATGCTTTGTGAGTGAATTAGGTAGACAGAAACTGTATGGAAGCCTGTCGTGTGTGTGTATGTGTCTGTAGTTGTCTCCATCATCACCACCTCTTGACAACCAGAGTTGGTTTATTGACATTCTTGTAACTTAACAGTTCGCCAAAAAGACATAGAATAAGAACCAAACTTTAAAAAATAAGTACTAGGATTGATATGTCCGACTAAACACTTCAAGGCAGTGCTCCAGCATGGCCTCAGCCCATTGGCCAAAACAAATAAAAGATACAAAGAAATAATTCAGTGTGAGTCGGTCATCTTTTCCTTTGATTGGCTCTATTTCCATGCTAACAGTCAACAGTTTGTGGAGTTATTAGCCATATGAAATTAATCCTGTCAAAAGTTATCATTAAACATCATGTTGGGACTTGTAAGTGTTTTTGTTTGAGTGGTTTGATCTCCGAGAATGTGTTTTGCTAAAGGAACATAGCTCTCAAAAGAATGCTTTGATAATACTAATTTAGAGTGTCAGTGTCCTGAGGCAATTTTCAGTGCAGTTTCTATTAAATGAAAGGTCTTTATTTATAAAACCATATCGTAAAGAAAATGGCATAAACCACATTAAGCTATGTTGTATAAGGCAGTTTGAAATAAGAAATTGGTTTTGTCTTTTACAAATTTAATCTGGTTTCCACAGGCTTTTCTCTGCAACACAAGAAAGATCAAGCAGCTGTTGACAGAAATTTAAAAATAACTGGTAAAAGTAATTTGACTGATAGTAATAAAGATGAAAATGCAGTTGTTTATATAGAATAAGCATATAAAGCCCTTTTTTTGATCATAAGTTATTGCTTGGTCCTTAAATGTTTGTAAAACCCCTTGGTTCTAGTCTTAAGAATCAACACTATAACAGTTGTTGTTTGCAAAAAAATCTATTTGGTCGGTCAACCTGTTAGAAATAGCAGCAAAGACTCCCTCAAATCACACCCTATCATCTTTCATGAAGGAAAGGGTGCGTTAGATAGTGTAGTCCTACCTATATATCCCTAAAATGATGAAGAGGCCACAACTGGTATACTTTTGGTTACTGGTTTGATTGATCAGGGTTGACCTGAAGCTAAATAAATAGACAACTTGATGATTTGTTTGAAGACATTAATAATGATTCTTTCAATGTTTTATTTTGCAACTTTGAATGGTGTGTGCTTAACAAGACTCTTTTATGTATAAGATGTTGGATAAAACTAAAAGAAACTATGTTTTAAACTTGAAAAATTTATCAAAAATGCTATAAATTGCTTCTTAAATAGAAATGAAACTTGAAATTTCTAGGTAGGATGTTCATGATTTTTGCAAGCATTGAAAATGTAAGAGAAGAAGTGGGGGCTACAAATGGAAATCAAGTAATGGACTGTGTTAATTGAGAACTGTATAATAATCACCACCTCTGGCATAGAATAACATTAGTGAAAAGAACGTTAATGTAGAGAAAATAAACATAAGTGGGACGGTATATGTAAAATGTACAGTGTAAAGCTTTAGAGCAGGTATATTTGGTCACACACAACTGGTAATATACTGAGAGAGCGTGAGAGAGAAGATGAATAGTGTAAAATGCAAGCTAATAAAACAGATGGGGAAAACAAACATGACTAGAGGAAACAGGAAAATAATGTAACTGATAGCACTGTATGACAATAAGAAAATATATGAAAGCTGGCTGAAGAAGAAATCTTTATTTTGTATTGATTCTATCTATATAGAGAGTGATTTTCAGATCAAACTATCTTAAGAATCAGGGTTATAAAATTTAAAAAGTCACTAATCTTTTTTAATACACATTTGCGCTTTGATCAACGCTGAAGCTCAAAAATATCTTTGCCATATGTTTAGTAAGTCAACTAACCAAACCAAGCAAGTGTATATTTAATTTTGTTGTGTTGATCTAAAGAAGCCCTTTGCCAAGGTTTCTTTTCGTATGCTATATTTTTACAAGAGGTACAAATAAGGTTTATGGTAAGAAAGTGATGATGAATCAAAAATACATGCATGAACTGACAGCATTGGTTGGGTAGTGCTATGCAGGTGGATGGATGTGGGTTGAGGGATGTGAGCGACTTTGATTTGGTGGTAGGAAACAATCGTATCAGATACAAACTAAAGAAGACTCGAGAAGCTTCAGGAGCATAAATTCCATGGGATCAAGATATGAGAAAAAAATACTGGATACAAGCCCAATGATGTTGGCAATGATATACGAAAAATATGTGTGACTGTTTCCTCATTTTTTTTGAAAGATAGAGAGTAACTTATTTTCAGCTAAATTAGTTCAGTGACTGATGTGGCTTGTCTAGAAGTGCAAAACAGTGATGCAGTGTAGTTTTTAGCTAATAGTGCTTAAAATATGAAAAACTCTTTCTGTAGGTGCATAAGGTAAGAGGATGGCAGTGTTGGGGTGGGAGGGTGTAGCTTTGTAGGTAATTGCATAATTTCCTCTCTGGCTTATCGTTGAGCTTGGGAGGAAAAGCAGAGCAGTGATTTTGTGCCCTACAGAGACCAGCAGAAAATGTTTCATCATGGATGTGATAGAGGCATTTGAGAGAACGACCAAAACTGAAAATGAAATCTTCAGTAAATAGTAAAACAATAATCATTGGTTGGTTACATAATATGAGATGGGAAAAAGTATGCTACTGCAAAAGCACCTTGATATTTCCTGATAGTATTAATGCTACATGGCACTGACAGAGAGAGAGAGAGAGAGAGAGAGAGAGAGAGAGAGAGAGAGCAATATTACCAGAAGAAACTGAAATTCTTAGTTGATGACTGATGAAGGGAGGCCCACACTGCAGGCTATAGAGTCTACAATATGTTGAGCAATAGTTTAATATTTTAATCTTGCATCCAAGCTATGCAATGTATCTAGGGAAAATATTTTTGGTTATAAAACATTGACTTTTTGTTCCTCTTGTATCAATGTACTTTGATTTCTATATTTTCATGTCTCAAAAATATCACCACAAGCCCTATAGGGCTTTCCTATAAGTAGGTTATCTCCCTTGGCTAGGCGGCGCTCCATGTGGACAATTAAACTTCCGCAGACTATCCACGCCATTGTTATTGTTTTACGTCTTATCATGGATATAAAGCAGCTCGATGATTCAGCTATCGAAGTACTTACTGTGCCTGAGTTAAAGAAATATTTGAGATTATATGGACAGTATGTTACTGGAAGAAAGGCGGACTTGACTGAAAGGTTGGAAGGTATAAAAATTCTGTCGATGAAGAATGTCAACAAAGTAAATTCATCAGACGATAAGTCTGAAGTATCAGACGATACTTCAGACAGGAATAAGCAGAAGCTTATATCTCCTCTCGGTGAAGTATTGCCTGATCCCAATCTGCTTTCAGCAACCATTCACTGATTTGGCCATGAGCATGATGAGGTGTAGAAGAGGTAGGGACAGTCACACTATAAAGTCTAATAATTAGAGGAATATTAGATTCAATGCTGTAAATTTATTATTTAATCAAAAACACACACACACATATATATATATACAAAAATAAGAGGAATGACCAGCAAAAGTGGACTCCTATATGCTAGAAATAAATGCCGAATCGGCATCTATTTCTAGCATATAGGAGTCCACTTTTGCTGGTCATTCCTCTTATTCTTGTATGTAATATAATTTTAATCTTCGGATTTTTTTAATATAAAGTTAATTGCAGAATAAAACCGTTAGGTCATCGACTCAAAAAGCCGTAGCCCACCAACTATATAAAAACAGATAAAAGAACAAAAATAATAGTATTAGTAGTGGTAATAATGGTAGTAATGGTAATGATAGAAATAAAAATTAAAATAAAAAGACAAAAATATTGATATTAAAATAATAATAAAAATATGGATACAATGGTAGTATTTATTTTTTATTTATTTTTCATCATGTCTGTACAGTATGTGAGTCGTTAGTCTGCGGAAGTTAAAGCAAGTCACTGAGCATGCGTGCATGTCATACGGGAGAGTTCCAATCAGGGGTGGATAATAACCTTATAGGAACCCCCTATATGTGAAGTTGGGCCTATATTACATATTTTAATTCATGAAAAACTTTTTCCTGGAATATGTGTTGCTGAAATTAGGGTGTGTCTAATATACCCATGCATCTTTTATGCCATCAAGTGCAGTAATTGGTATTCAGCAGAGTGTTTATACTAAAATGGTACCTTTCCTATTTTCAAATTAGAATCAAAATCATAAGAATTGTTAAAATCTAAAAGTTAAATCTAGAAATTAATGATTGAAAATAGTAAGTAAAGCAGTCTAGATTTTTCTCAGATGATAAATTGTAAAATAATTTTTGTCAGACTGTAGAAAAATAGAAGTCAGTGATTTAAGAATGTAGTTTGTCGAGTGACCTGCATGTGTATTGGTTGTGGATATATTTAAATTGTTTTTGTCTTTGGTATGCTAATTCACTTAGTATCGCATTTTGTTTATTAAAGAAAAAAAAACCTGGTCTGCAACAACATGCATGCAAATGGTGCTGGCATATGTTTTTTGATGCACTTTCTCTGATTGATTAAAAATAAAGTTTTCAAATGATGGTGATCTAAATGAATTGCTTTCCGTATTTCTCTTTTATAACGTAAAGTTTCATTGGACTGTGTTCTGAAATAGCTCTTTGATATTTATATTCCTTTGTTTTTAAAATGTTTATGGCAGGAAAGGAAATTATACTGGCAGCTGTCTATGCATATTAAGTATCTGGACTGTAGAGTTGATAAATCTCCAACTATTTACAGGATTCAGATTCTAGATGTGAAATACAAAACATATTAACTGTAAACTTGTGTATGAACTTAGCAGCTGATGCTACCAAATTTAGAAACGTAGTTTAATGAGTTTTAAGAATTTAATCTATTGCAACTAGTTATGTATTGTGTTGTTAAATTTTCTTATTGTTAGTCATCATTTTCTTTTTGATCCATCTCCAGTTGAACTAAATTTTTTATCCTATTATGTCATTTCTATTTTTCATGCTTGCTTGTGATGCTTGGTTTTAACAAATTCAGATATTTGTATTATGAATTATTGGTGCAAGTGTATTATTACTAACACCTTTAACTACTTTGGTATTAGCATTCAGTTTAGTAGAAAATTATGTGAATTTACATTAATACTCAAGACAATGTCGTTAACAGAATTTTACAATAGGCTACAAAACCAAAGGTCAACTCTTTGCTGATTAGAAAAATTCAAGTTAAAAAATTGCTTGATTAAACAATAAACCGACTGTGCTAAGTTTTGTTTTATCTTTCTTTACAACTGTAATATTAACTTGTCACTGTGAGTTCAAAGATAATGTTTATGCATCAACATGCTTCTCAGTATCATCTTGCACAAAACCATTGTTCTTCTCTCACTGTCAGCATCAAATTTACTCCAGCTATGTCATGTGTTCAACCAGAATTCTATTTTCGTTTCTAACTCATGTTCCAGTTTGTGTTTCTGCATCAGACATGGCTGTCTGCTTAAGAAGTTTGCTTCCCAACTATGCGTTTAAGGTCCAGTCCCACTGCATGGCACCTTTGGCAAATGTCTTCTACTGTAGCCCTGGGCTAACTAAAGCCCTGTGTGTGGATTTCATAGAAGGAAACTGAAAGAAGCTTGTCATTGACATATATATGTGTGTGTGTGTGTGTGTGTATTGCTTGTGTCTGTGTGTCCCTTTGTCTTCACGTCATGTGATGGTTGTAAGCACGTATCACCATCATACAAGGGATGTCCATTTTCAGTCTAACATGAAAAGGATGTCTGGCTTTGGGGAAATATTACCTTGCTTAGAAACAGGTGAGGGTTGGTGACAGGAAAGGCATCCAACTTAAGAAAATCCTCCTCAACAAATTCTGTCTGAACTGTGAAAGTATGCAGAAGTGAACACTAAATGACAGAACTCTCCATAACAACCTTCAACTAACAACTTATTCTGATGAAATCCTTTCTCAGTTTGACTTTTATCTGTAAAAGGATTATATTTAAGACATAATCTCTATAAGTCTTCTACTATTTGATAATCAATAGCTTACTAGACATCAGATTAAAATACAATTTCAACCAGTTAGCTTTTAATTTTATATCATTTGGTACTAAGTATTATTATTACTACACTTATCTACATCCATACATTTCAATTAAAATTAGCGTATATAAAGTAATAATAAAACTGATATATATATATATATATATATATATGTGGCATGTAAAAAGCACCATTCGAGTGTGGGTCGTTGCCAGTGCCACCTGACTGGTTCCTGTGCCAGTGGCACATAAAAAGCACCATTCAAGCGTGGTCAATGCTAGTACCACCTGACTGGCCCTTGTGGCACATAAAAAGCACTCACTACACTCTCGGAGTGGTTGGTGTTAGGAAGGGCATCCAGCTGTAGAAACCTCGTCAGATCAGATTGCAGCCTGGTGCAGCCTTCCGGCTTGCCAGTCCGCAGTCAAACCATCCAAGTAAGTTTTATCTATATATGTATACACGAAGGGCTTCTTTCAGTTTCTGTCTACCAAATCCACTCACAAGGCTTTGGTCGGCCTGAGGCTATAATAGAAGACACTTGCCCTAGGTTTCATGCAGTGGGACTGAACCTGGAACCATGTGGTTGGTAAGCAAGCTTCTTACCACACAGCCACTCCTGCATATATATATATATATTACTAAATGATTTTGACCTGATGCAGTTTCTTCTTTCTTGCCAAGTGACTTTATGGTTGTAGCCTGAATATTTATTGATTTGCCTTGTTTTCTCTCATTCTGAATTTTGTGTTTAATTTGGGATGTTGGAGGTGATTTGCTTTCAGAAACTCCACTCATGTAAAAATAGTGGTTTGTTTTGCATTGGACTAATAGCAGACTACTAGTGTTTACTAAGTGGTAAAGTGCTGACCGTTTTGTGTAGCATTTCAATTTATGACCTTCTGGTTAGTAGTTCACCACCATATGACCACCAAACTTTCATTTTCTATTTAGAAAGCTATGCTGATTCTTTCTCTCCCCACCTCTATCTCCCCCTCTTTCTCTCTCTATACACACACACACACACACACACACACACACACACACACACACACACACACACACAAGTGGTTGCAGAAAGGTTCCTGGCTTTGAGTAAAAGAAAATACAGGAGGATTATGATTTTGTTCAATACGTTCCCGTCTCAGATTCACGCACTTATTGCAGCGGGTCTTTAGTTTTTCTAGGCCCTGTAGAAAGAACTTGGATGATTTGGAGCCTCCAATCAGGTCTTTCGCGATACCCTTAAAGCCAGAAACTTTTCTTTCAGTAACCCCTTCGTGTGTGAGGAGGCGAGCTGGCAGAGTGGTTAGCACGCCGGGCGAAATGCTTAGCGGTATTTCGTTTGTCTTTACGTTCTGAGTTCAAATTCCGCCGAGGTTGACTTTGCCTTTCATTCTTTCGGGGTCGATAAATTAAGTACCGGTTGCATACTAGGGTCAATCTAATCGACTGCCCCCCCCCCTCCCCCCAAATTTCGGGCCTTGTGCCTAGAGTAGAAAAGTACACACACACACACATATATATATATATATCCTCACGTACTTACATCCACACATTTATGTATGTTTTGTGTTTACATTTTTTGTTTTTGTGACATTAGCTGATTTAATTTACAATGGTTTTGCAAAAATGCATTTTCCCCCCTTTGTCTGTTGATGTGTAATAATAAAGAGTTCTAAATCTGTGTCCTTTCTTCATAATAAAGTAATTTTCTCATGCCACTACTTAGGTTAACAAATAAAGCTGCCATCTTGAAATACATTTTGTTGACAAGTCATTTGACATAGTCCCACGGATTTAGCATCAAATTATGTTTCACTCATTTTTGCTGTGATACGTATTTATAGTTTTCGTTTTCTTTTTCTTAGTTTTTTTTTTATATATATATATATTAAACTTCACTTTTGTCTCCTCAAAGAAATTATATTTCATATACATACAGTTTCCTTCCTCTTCCTTACACCATCACCACCATCACCACCACAATACTTGATGCTGCACTTGATATAAGGGATAATACTGATAATTAGGGGACTTAATCTGTTTACTAAGGGGATTTAGTTATTAGTAGTCATGAGACCAGTAGCTGCTAGAGCTTATTAGCGATAAGAGGTTTAATTTTCTTAGCTCTCTTCTTCTCCTAAAACTTATTAATAACTGAATGAATCAGGCCAGTCTGTTACAGATATCTCGGATAAACTTGCTGAATTCAATAACAATGAAATTTCTATCTATAGTTCCTTCTCTTTTGGTAATAAAAACATTTTTCTAGATTAAATTTTGTTTTCTTTTCTTGTTTTATCTTAAAATTATTTCTAATCATTTAAAACTTAAATACTACATCTAAAACACTGATTTTCTGGACACTGATGACCCAGAATCTCATATAATCTGCTATAATTTATGAGCAGTAACTTCAAATTCCTGCAGTCACCATACATAAGTAAATAGGGTATTTCATTCCTTTTGTGAAGGATGCTTAATTCTACAGGCTCACATAATGTAACTGTTGGAAATATGTGTCTGATTTTCTGGGACCACCAATTTCTCTTGGTTGCATCCTGCCTGAAATTTATACTTGCAAATTGTAGCTAACTGTTACTCTGTGAAGGTATTATTTTAAATTTAATTTGAGCTGTTTAAGAGTCAAGAAAAGCTCTATAAGTTTATATTTCTGATTACAATGTAATTTTAACATTTCTTGCTGCATACACTTTAAGCTGATATTTTGAAACTACTTGCATATTAATGCAAGTAATTAATGATCATCAACAATAATTAATGATCATATTAGCACATTTATAAAGTACCCATTGATACTGAAAAAGTTAAGTAGAAGACACTTGCCCCAAGTTGCCAGACAGTAGGACTGAACCTGGAATCACATGGTTAGGAAATGAGCTTCTTAACCACACAGCCATCCCTGTGCATCTGTTGATGCTAATTTGTAATGGCCCATCACATGCCGAAACATCAGCATTTCAGTATGTTAGTGTTAGCATATTTAATGTGTGACTCATTAAAAAACTAATTTAAAATAAATATACAGTTGAGGAATAAACAAATTTTAGTCAATGTTTCATATTATTTTAATTCTTCCAGCAAGCACAGGAGACAACTCCAGACATATTTTGAGTTCAGTCAGAACCACATAGGCAAAAACATAGCCTTCACTGTACTTGCTGAAGAACTGTTAAAATAATCATTAAGTTAATGTGCAAAATTTTGCAAAATTATACATTAGATGGTGTGAGGCCAGCATTTGAGGCACTCATCAAATTCTTTGTTAGGCTTTAATCGCACATCTCAGTTCATAGTACAAGAATATTTCCTTACTCAGCAAGAACATATAAACATTTAGAGATATTTATTGGAGGCATTTCATATGAAACTATTTTTGCAGTTTATCTGATAAAATAATTTGCATGTTACTGAGGAGCAGTGTTCATGTTTATTTTTTTGGTGGGAAGTAGATTTTATATTTAGAAAGTATTTGACATATTATTACTTGTCCTTTTTTTGTTTTTTGTACTTTTCTTCAAATTTAATTTATAATTAAAATACATGGCATAGCTTTATCAAAAATTCAGCTGAAGTCATCAAAAAAAAAAATCTTCATATGTAATCTGTCTCATGAGATCATAGTTTTATAGGCTCAGGCGCGGCTGTCTGGTAAGAAGTTTGTTTCCCAACCATGTGGTCTTTTGGTTCAGTTCCACTGCATGACATCTTGGGCAAGTGTTTTCACTATTGTCCAGGGCTCACTAAAGCCTTGTGAGTGGATTTGATAGACAAAAACTCTGTGTGTGTGTGAGAAAGAGAAAACCTATCATGTGTATATCTATATGTGTGTGTGTGCCTTTGTCCCTCACTACCACTTAACCACCAGTGTTGGTTTCTTTATCTCCCCATAACTTAGTAGTTCAGCAAAAAAGGGAAACAGAATAAGCACCAGGCTTAAAAATAAGAACTGGGTTCCATTTGTTTGACTAAACTTTTCAAAGTGGTGCTCCAGCATGGCCGCATTCCAAAGACTGCAACAAGCAAAACATAGAAGATATATTTTATGATAAGCAGAGGAATTCATAGAATTAGCTTTTATTCCAAGTCTATAAGTTTTAGGTGCATAAGAAATATTTTTTCCCTTGGATGGGTGGGACATTAACCTATCACTGGGTTTGATCTCCAACAATGTGTTACCCATGCAAGGTTTCAGCATCTCTTGCCAAAACTGACTTCATTAATTAACTGATCATAAACAGGCACAGGAGTGGCTGTGTGGTAAGTAGTTTGCTTATCAACCACATGGTTCCGAGTTCAGTCCCATTGCATGGCACCTTGGGCAAGTGTCTTCTACTATAGCCTCTGGCCGACCAAAGCCTTGTGAGTAGATTTGGTAGACGGAAACTGAAAGAAGCCTGTCGTATATATATATGTGTGTGTGTGTGTCTGTGTTTGTTCCCCCACCATCGCTTGACAATTGATGTTGGTGTGTAACTTAGTGGTTTGGCAAAAGAGACCGATAGAATAAGTACTAGGCTTACAAAGAAAATAGGTCCTGGGGTCGATTTGTTCGACTAAAGGTGGTGCTCCAGCATGGCCGCAGTCAAATGACTGAAACAAAAAAAAAAAGAAAAAGCAAGTAAAAGAAAGATGATGTGTGTTGCATAGGTCTCGTTGAGATTTGAGTCACGTATCTATGTGTACAAACAGGATGTAGTTAATTATTAGAGTAGAAGATGTTTTGGAACAGCTGTTTTGTCATCATTGATTCCACACCAACTTATTTGACATCAGGCGTTTTAATGTTTCTCTCATTCTCTCTCTCTTTCTCTCTCTCTCTCTCTCTCTCTCTCTCTTTCTCGTTGTGAGTGTGTTTCTCTTTATCTGCATAAGACGGAATGTGTTTAAGTCAGTTGTGTTCAATTAATATATCTTGTAATGTCTCTGTCTGTCTCTCTCTCTCTCTTTGCTAGTTTTTCTCTACATGTTTCTGATCACACACACGCGCATATATGTGTATGACTGCGTTTGGTTCTGTTGCCAAAACCCGGCTGACTGTCCAGTCAGCTGTTCCAAATCATGTGTGTCCAAAGAGCTGCACCAAATTGTCTCATTCTGAGATGATTAATGCCAACAGTTTCTCACTTTACTCATTCTCGACTCTTTTATCCCCCATCCTTTCACCTAGGTACAACTAGTAATGACTTCAAAATTCCGGCTGCTGTTAGTTAGTGGCTATTGATTTTATTTGTTGTATCAAAATCAAACAGAACTAGCTTATTTGAATGAATATACCTTTTTTTTTCTTTCTTTTTTTTTTTTGTCTCTCCAGATTTAAAATGATTTCAATATTGAAGAGCTTTACTATAAACAGTGTCTTGTTTTATCAATTCTGATTAGAAATTCATAGTGTTGAATGTTGCATGAAGTTCTGGTTGCTG
Source organism: Octopus bimaculoides (assembly GCF_046866305.1). Lineage (NCBI taxonomy): Eukaryota > Metazoa > Mollusca > Cephalopoda > Octopoda > Octopodidae > Octopus > Octopus bimaculoides. The sequence continues at coordinate 6,367,924 of NC_142938.1, forward strand.
AATCTGGTTGTAATTTGTATAAATACTGTTTAAAAATGTAAGTGTATATTTATCATTCTATCTTAGTTTACCGTTTACTAACTTCTTAGGTATATCTTAAGTCCAAGCACTAAATAAGGATGAAGCTTAGCCTGGTTTACATGACATATAAGGGATTGAGATTACAACAGGCACCACTGAACAGGATGATGTTTCATCACAGGATCAACTCCCCATCTATTGCTGAAACACATTTTCAGTCGAGTGAAGTGGAGCTATGTTAAATGAAGCATTGCACTGCCCGAACTGGGAATCGAAACTATGCTTTTATGATCACGAATGCAGCACCTTATAATGACTAGGCCACTCACCTTCACAGCTGATTCCTAAAACGAAAGAAAATTTCAAACCGAGTTGTTGAGACTAGATAAGAAAATCAGATTCAAGACTTTTAAAACTGATCTGCACAAGTCAGTTGAAGGGAGATGCTTTTAGCCTTAGATGAAAAAAAGTGTTTCAATGAAACTGTTTTTTTTAATTTACATTTCTTGGTGTAAAGTAATTTTTATTGAAACATAATTTATGCCTTTTAATTTAGAATATGCTTTCAGTGCTATGAACAAAAAAATGAAGAAAAAAATTATCGACTATTTCTCTGTCGTACTGTTGGCTGAATTCCAATGTTCTTTGAAAAATTTTCTCCTGAACTTTATTTTTCATGTTTAAGTGACAATTTATGAATTGCATTTTTTATTAGGAAATGAACTTCTTATCTTCATCATCATCATCATCATCATCATCATAATGTTACTTTTCCTTGCTTGCATGGCAAATTTTCAATAACCAGATGCCCTTTCTGGCACCAACCCATATTTATTTTCAAGTAAGTTAATCTTTTCCCATAGCCAGACATGTTTTCACAGAAGATCTGAAATGAAGGACAGTGACCCTTGTTTACAGCTGTCACATAGTGTCAAGGAGACAATAACTAACACACACACACACACACACACACACGATGGGTTTCTACCCCACAGTGGGGACTAAACTTGAAACCATGTAGTTGGGAAGCAAACTTCTAACCCTAAAGCCACTTCATTCATTAAAATGAATACTTTTTGGGATTAGCAGGAAGAAGGAACTTAAGCGATTTGTAAAGGAAATAGAAAGCTCCTTAGAAAGTACTGCTTCCAGTTTATGAAATTCTTAACATCCAAAGCAGATAAATGCTATTACATAAGGTAAGAGATCAATCTGAAGAAGATATCAGCTAACCATAAGAGTATACCTTAGAAATTTAATGATTTTTTTTTTTTTCCATCTGTTTTCATAATCTTTTTGGTCTTGATTTCTTTTTCTTGGTATAGGAATTATTTAGTTCTGAACTTCTGATTTCTTGAAATCTTTTCGGCTTAAAGCTAGTAATTCTGTTCCTCCTTACCTTTAATCATATGTACATAATTATTTTGATAATGTTCTTTCCTGCTTTGTGATGAAGTATTGATATTAGGAGGTCACCTTAAAAACATGTTCCTACAATCCAAGCAAATGTTTGAAATTTGCTTAACTAAACATTTTAGCAATGACTGTAAAACAGCTAACTGACTTACCTTACCAAACAGCTAAGCGCATGGTAAAACAGTTAAATATGTTGCTTAAATAAACATTGGCTAGCAGAGTTTTACAAAAGTAAAAATTTTAAATAAAATTCCAGGTGTGTGTGTAGGTGCAGGTGTGGTTGTGTGGTTAAAAAACTCACTTCTCAGTTGTGTGGTCTTGGGCTCAGTTGCACTGTGCAGCACCTTGAGCACTTGGCTTCTGCTATAGCCCTGGGTCAGCCAATGCTTCGTGTATGGATCTGCTAAACAGAAACTGAAAGAAGGCGGCGAGCTGGCAGAAACGTTAGCACACCGGGCGAAATGCTTTGCGGTAGTTCGTTGTTTACTTCCCTGTTTGGCAAAAGAGGCCAATAGAATAAGTATCAGGCTCAGAAAATGAATACTAAATCTACAAGATGCTGCCCCAGCTTGGCCAGAGTCTGAAGATTGAAACCAGTAAAAAGATGAAAGCTAAAGAAAGACCAAGTGTTTGAAGCATAAGACCCCTCTTCTTCCTCGTAGCATAAAACACAATTCCACTGTTTTATTATTTCAGAATTGTGAAGTTTACTTTAGTTTAGAATGTAGAACATTGTTAAATATGCTATTCAGTGCCTTCCCACTTCTTTTAAATGGAATTTGTAAGTAGTAACAAGGACAACGGGACTTTTGTTTAAAGTATAAGTTGATGTTGTTGAGAGAAAAAAAAATGAAGGAAAATGGTGTTTATTGAAGATGTGAAAAATGTTCTGACAGCAAAGTGGGGATTGTGGAATTGTTGTGGTGTTATTTAAAAGATTATATGATCATATTAAAAAGATATTTCCAACTTGACCAGCTCCAGATTTTTCTTGAAGTCAGTAACCCAGTTTTTTGATACATTTTAATAAATTGCTTTAATTTAAAAACATCATTTTTGGTAGTCTTCTCTTTATTTTTTATAATATATGGCTATAGTCAAACAAAATTGAAAAAGTTTTTTTTTCTTCCCTCTACCAAATACAAATTTTTGACAACCTTCTCCAATTTAATAAATTGCTTAAGTTTTAAAACTAAATATTAAAAACAAAATGTTTACAAAATAAAAACTGCCAGCATTTTATCTTGGCAGCATGTTGAATGTTGTCAATTTGACTTGAGACATTTTGTCTGTTCACACCAAATGATGACCTGTGTATCTTTTAGAAATAAATCTTTAAAGTCAGATTAATATTCTTTAAACAAACAAAAAAAGAATGCATTTTTATACATTAAATGTGAATGTGTGAACAGAAAGAGAATAATAATAAGTGCTTATATTGGACTGAAACTTGCAGTTATAGCTTGAAATCCAGTCTAACTTTAAACCTTTGCCTGTCTAATAAGTTTGTCCCAAACATCCATGGTTGTTTTCAGGTTTTTAGTTAACTCTTGTTTCATATACTCTGTTTCCTTTCATAAGTTCCAAGTTATTCCGATGAGAGAAAAACAATTGAGAATATGATGCATGAATGTCAGGGAAATACATCTTGTGTATCACATGTGATACATAAGACAGACAAAAGGTTAATTTCTTTTGTTTTTATTTTATAACATTTTATACAATGTCTGTTGATGCTCAGGTGAAGTTTAAGGTGGAAAAAAAGAGTGTGTGTGACATTTCAAGCATGGCTTGTTGTTGGAAAGAGGGAAAAGTCAGGAGAGAAGGGAAGGAATAGTCCTAGAAAAGCATGTCATTACGTGCATGTGTGTGTGTGTGTGTGTGTGCTGGTGACATGTAAAAAGCACCCACTGCATTCTTGGAGTGGTTGGCATTAGGAAGGGCATCCAGTCGTAGAAACCATACCAAATCAGATTGGAACTTAATGCAGCTCTACAGCTTCCCAGTTGCAGTCAAACCATTTAACCCATTCCAGTATGGAAAACAGATGCTAAATGATGATGATGATGATGATGATGATTTACTATATAGAAATGTATATTTTAAAAAATACTTCTAGCTTAATAAATTGATTAACAATAGTTTTTGTTTTTAATTACGAAATGTAGTACCAATGTTAACATCAGAAACAGGAAATTATAAAGATTCTTCTTTTTGCAGTTGTCCTGGGATATTCATCTACAATTTGCCAATATGAAACACCACTAATTACTTCAGATTCTACTGTTTCACTACAATATGTACTATTTATTTTAGTTATTCTTGTTTCTCGTCCACTTTTCCAATACTTCAAATTATCTGATGCCATGATAAGAATGAGACACGAGATGTCTGAGACAATGTGTGCATAAATTTATAAGAATGTTATGGGACCAAAAATCAATAAGCAACTGGAACTCTATTGGTTTGTTTGCTTGAACATTAACCATGTGTAGGTTCAATAAGTACTATGTTTTTCCCCCTTTAACATCCTATCTCTTTATTCTTAGGTAGTCATGTGCATATCTTCACATGGATTTTCTCTAATCTTTAAAGCATTCTTAATTCCATATGAAATATTTAAAATACCAGCTCATTCCTTTTTATCGTATGTTGAAAAAATATATCTCTGCATAAGATTCTTTTTTTGTAAATCTAGGTTAAGAAACAGGGCTGCCTGTCCTTTATTCACTGTGGTGACTATCAATTTTGCTCTCTTTGGCCTGGTCTTTATTCATTCATTCATTTATTTTATTCATTCTTTTTTTTACTTGCATTCAAAGTTTTATTGAAATCTCTTTCAATGCAGTCTTTCATAATCTATATATAGAGTAATTGAAGCTAAAGCATTTTTGAGAATTTCATACAATTAGCCACAAAGTTTAGTCATATTTCTTCTTTGAAATCTTGTTACTCAAGCTGGGTTTTATGAATAGATAATATATTTTGTTAATGGGGCAATGTAATAGTAAAAACTTATTTTATAAGTTTTAATTAATATCCCTTCTCTGTGTTATCAAATTCCTGAAGTTTCCCATATATTTTTCTTTGTTTGTATTTTTTAAACTTACATTCCGTATTACTTTAGGTGAGAGGTGTCATTAAGTCACGGAGTTTATAATGTTTTGTTTTATTTTGACCTTTTTCTATTTTATTATTTTTTCTCTCTTGCAATTTGCTTGGCAACCTCTCTAGTGGTGGTGGCACAAAAGAAGCACCCAGTACATGCTGTAAAGTGGTTGGTGTTAAGGATGTCCAGTTGTAGAAACCATGCCAAAGCTGACATTGAAGCTCGTTGCTCAGTGAATCCTGTCAAACCATCCAAGAATGTTTTCACTCCGAAATAAGTAGAAAATTATTAAAGAGCATACATCAGTTATTAAGTATGTCGAAATTCACCTAAAATATAATCAAAATATTATGATAAAATTGCATTTCAAAACACAACACTTAGAGCGGCCATTATTTCCGAAACAACCCAATACATTGCAAAGTGACATGACCAGAATATGAATTGGAAAGCTGATTAATAATCAATCTAAAGAGATGATTTGTTTCCCTGTGTATTGGAGAGAACTTTTTGCCTTTTGAGTCATCCTGATTGTTGGTAAGATGAGCAACAACTTCTAGCCTAAGGGGCTTTCTGCATGGCATTACTTGTTTTTTTAGTAGTGTAGCCTGTCTGATAGTGAGCTATGTCTCATGCTTCTCAAAAATGGGTTATCCAAAGCAACCCAGCAGGTGCTAAATGCTTAGCCTACCTGATGACAAAGTTACAGCTGACACAACTCCAATTTAGTATTATTAAGGATCAGATTCGTAAGTGAAAACAAATAATGAGTTAGTTTAAAACTGGTGTAACAACCACTATTATGTTTAGGCATTAGGAACTTGTCAAATTCCAAAATGAAAGCCTTATTTGTTTGCTTTCAGTTTAGTTTTTATTTTTGTACTAATTTAGTTTTGTTGTGATTGCTTAGCCCTTTAGCATTCAGTTTGCTCTATCAAATGTAATACTGTTTTATTCACATTGTTTTGAATAATTATTCATGCATTATCTTGTAGATTAGATTTTGATGATGTGATTGTTTATCATCCTCATCATCGTTCGACATCGGTTGTCCATGCTGGCATGGGCTGCATGGTTTGACCAGGGCTGACAAGCTGAGGAGCTGCACCAGACTCCAGTCTGATTTGGCATGGCTTTTATAGCTAGATACCCTTCCTAATGCCAACCACTCCAAGAGTGTAATAGGCACATTACAGCAGTATCTGCCACGACTACAATTTCACTTGGCTTGATGGGTCTTCTTCTCAAGCATGACATATTGCCAAAGATCTCTGTCATTTGTCATTGCCTCCGTGAGGCCCAACACAAGAAAGGTGCTTTTTACGTACCGCCGGCATGGGTGCCAGTTACACGACACTGGCATCAGCCACATTGCCTCTGAGAGGCCCAATGCTCGACAAGTGCTTTTTTTGGTTTATTTATAGAATGACATTTTAGGTTAGGTATGATAGGCCAGATCTAGTGAGTTTGAACAAAACACAGAATATTTGGGCTGGATATGGTTGGTTTAAATGCTAAAGAGTTAAACTTTAAAAAAAAAAAAATTTTGTATTTGTTTCTGTAAAGCATTTGTCAGAAGAAACTCTGTCTTTCTCCACCATTTGATCAATTGTAACTTCATTTGGTAAACTGATATTTTAATATGATGTTACTCAAGTTAGTTTGTTCCAGTTTGTTAATACTATATGCAAGTATTTACTTGTATCCAGCAACAATGTCTTGCGGTGGGTTTTAGTATCTACTAAAAACGGCAATAATGAAACATATCTACCCCTGCCCTCTTTGACACAGCAAGAAATTAGTCATTACTATGCTTCATTAATTTTCTATGTATAACCACAACCTACAACAGAATTTTCATCTTTATTCATATTCACTTTCTCATGTTTATTCCTCAAATAGATTAAACTATAGCGAAACACATTTTCCACTGCAAATAAAGCTAAGAATGGCTTTATCTCTAATCACCAGCGATAAGGTGAATTACATTAATCTCAAACATTTGAATTACATTTAAAAGAAGTCCCGTATTATGTTTCCAGCAACTGTGTAACTAGAGCAGACTATCAAAATAATTTCTTATCTTGTTTGTAGAAAACCCAGTTTTGCTTGAACAGTTTATTCTATGGCGACATTTACAGCCATTCTAATGTATTCTTAAACATGAAGTAACTGAACCACAAGTCAACATTGAGGATTAAAAAAAAACAAGCAAACAACACAAAATGGGTTTTCTTTGATCCAAAGTTGTAACTAATTGCTAGAGCATTGTATTTAATTAATGAAGTTGACTAATATTTTTAGTTTATCTTTTACTTGTTTCAGTCATTGGACTGCAGCCATGCTGGATCACAACTTCAAAGAGTTTAGTCCAACAAATTGACACCAGTACTTAATTTTTTCTTTTATGTCTGGTACCTATTCTATTAGTTTCTTTTCCCAAATCACTAAGTTATGGGGATGTAAACAAACCAACAAAGGTTGTCAAGCAGAGCGGTGGGGAACAAAGGCATTCTCTCTCTCTCTCATACAGTTTCTGTCTACCAAATTCACTCACAATGTATTGGTTAACCTGAGGCTTTAACAGAACACACTTGCTCAAGTTGCTGCACAGTGGGACTGAACTCAAAACCATATGGTTTCTAAGCAGGCTTCTTAACCATACCTGTGCTTACAATAGAAAATTAAAAGGAAATTGTGTCAGGAGTAGATGGGCTGGATTTTCTAATTGTAAATAATTAACCTGAAAGACCTTCCACATTTTGTTTGTCAAGTTAATTTCTCTCTGGTCATTAGGTATCTAACAATAAATCTATTTACTATTAGTGTGTAATTATGTAGCTAATGGTTTCAACTGAAATCTTTCCCAGCTTATAGTTGTGTCTTTCTGTCTATAAACATATTAAGCAAAAGCAATTTCTTCTATAATTTCTTGATTGTACAATTAGTTGCTAATTATAATTGTTACTTTTATAAGGCATTGAGAAAAGTCTCTTCAGATTTCGTACAGTGTCATCTGTGTATAAAAATTCCCAAGGACATTATTAACTGTTTTAGCCTTAGGAATTCTTCATCAAAAATGCCCTAATGAACTTAATGACTTCAGGTCAAAGGGACTCAAGTACCTTACAAACCACTTAAAGTAATAGTTTGATTGTTACCTCTTTGGATCTTTAGTTTTTTGCTGCATTAACTCACGTAAATTCAAGTACCCCCAGAACACTTTTAAAATATAGCACTTCTTTTGCTGTTTTCTTTTCATACAATTATTGCTCAAAAGTGATATATTAATTGTCTAGCATTCAGATTACTCTTTCAAATGTAATGTTTACTTATTCACATTGTCTTGAATTAATCTTGCATTTTCTCAAAGCTACAATATTTCAACGATGTGGTTGTTTGCTTTTGCAATGACATTGTAGGCCAGGTGTGAAAGGCTGTATGTGGCTGATTTGAATATAAACCAAGATTATTTAGGCAGGATATGGCAGGCTTAACCGCTGGAGGGTTAATGTTTTTCTTGCCCCTTGGGAGAAGAATTTTGATTAACAACAAATTTACCTCTCATTATGGTTATTATTTCAGGTGATTAAATATTATTTTCAGCTCATCATATTGAGTTTGGCAGCCTGCATTTAACTGATATTATTACTATATTGCTTCTACTACAGAAACAGTTCTGCTTTTGAACTACAAGATTGGTACTTTCTCTTCATATGAATCAAATTATAGTGGGGTCATTTCTATTGTTTCAGCTAGGAGCATTGCAGTGATTTTTCTCCCTCTCATTTATATTCCATTGTCAGCTCCCTTTATAATCTTGCTTAATCAACCGCATGTGTACCAATAATAAAGAATTACATTTCCCCACTTTTTGGGGACCTGATTTGATAAGCATATAATAATATATTCACTTGTTTTCATAACAATCTTATTTATAATTTTGATTATAATTAACATTGAAAATTTTCATTAGAAATATATTGTTACAGTGTAGGAGGCCTGGTTTAAATGTATGAAATGTAAAAACATTTGTTCTGTTGAATTAATTTCTTCATTGTGGTATTTTGTCACAGTTACTGTAATCATTTTTTAATAACTCTAGTCAGTTTTAATTACAATCTCTTATCTTAATTAAAAATTTAAGAATAACCTAAAATTCACCATGACAAATATAATCTAGATTTTCATTACCAACTTAATTTTTTTTTTTAATCATTTCTGAAAGGATGAAAATCTAAGTCAATCTAACGGGATTTGAACCACATAGTGCTAATAGATGTTTGATGGTTAACATCTAGAATAGTATGAAATCTAGTCTTTGATATAATGAATAAAATATATACCAACAAAAATAGAATTTATGTGAACATGTGAAAGAATAAAGATAAGACAAACAACATTTGAGTGTAATCGTAAGTAAATTAAAGCACTGATGTAGGTCCTAGGCCTCATGGAGCTGGTTACTCGGTCTCCATGGTATATAAATGACTAAGATCACAACACTCTTCTTGAATGGGGTGCCGATCCATCGCAGGATTATTCATTTACAGTGGATTGGATTGGAGCAACAAGAAATGAAGTGTTTTACTTAAGAACACAACACATCACCTGACCTGAGAATTGAAACCACACTTTTGTGATCATAAATGCAACACCATAATCACTAAGCCACGACGGTGCTCCAGCATGGCTGCATTCAAATGAGTGAAACAAAAGAATAAGAGTAAATGAAGGGGACATGGACCCTACAGGCAACATCTAAAGCAATCTTTCCAAGAGGGCAATAATTCATAGTGAAAACCAATAGAGTAAATGGGACTATTTAGTCCTGCTGTGGTTAACCTCACCAGTGCCTGTGGTCTGATAAAATACACCCAGTCTATGCTGTAAAGTGGTTGAGGTGCTTTGGGACTTGTCCAATCTATACAAGCCTGGGGTGAGAGAGGACATTGAAATGATGATGGTATAACCTTCTAAATGGCAGTATGTAAAGAAAACTTAATGATAGCAATTACGTCTATACCTGTTGAAATCTATACTGAAGATGATATAATAGCTATTACTTATGGCAAAGTTGAAGAATAAATATATCCTGTTATCAGAAACTCTTGAGTTTGTGCCAAGAAATGCCATTTGCTGATTTTATCTGCTGGTTTGTGTGTGTACATGTCCTTTCGTTTTCCAAGTATACAGAGAAAGATATTACAATTGAAAAATTAGTTTCTGGGAATAGGATACAATTTTTCATTCTCATTGTGAATAATATAATCATTTTCAAAACCACTCTACATATGGTTACTATCCTAATTAAAATTAATTTTCTGCATTTTTGTTCAGTTTTAAATATTTGCGCTATTCATTGAGAATTCTCCGTTCGCTTGTGTGTCAGTTATTTGTGGTTATTTGACTAAAACTAATATCGATATATTCTCAATATCAACATTGGATGATTTCCATCACTGGTCTTCATAACCATTACAATTTTTCTTTTTTTTTTTGTTTTAGCTTAAAGCATATATTTTCTGGAAGTTCTCTTTTCCTCCATTTCTGCTTCGTCAATACATCTCTCCTACTCTAATTAATTCTGTGTAGTGTTCACATGTCTACACATATCTACAACCATGTTTCTAAACTTCTACATCTATTCCTCTTGATCTCTTCTAATTGAAAAGCTGTTTGTCTCTGATATAATTTAAGTACTTCAGTCAATGTTTTTATTTTTCTGTTGAATCTCAGATAGTTTCTTTCATGCTTAAATGTAAAAATATTTAAATAAATACTGCATCCCCTTTCCTATAACCTTTAATAGAAAAACATGTCTTTCTATTTGAGTAAACTTAATGGTGCACATCTAGATGATTATATATTTAACATGTGACCGTCCACAAGGTCACAAGGGCAAATCTTGTTACAGCCAATTTGTTAGTCATGTTACTCTGCTTATTTCAGCCGGTCAAGTTGTCAATGGATGCTACTTCACAGTTAGTATTTGTATTAGGAAGGGTATCTATTTATTCTTTTATTTGTTTCAGTCACTTGACTGTGGCCATGCTGGAGCACCACCTCTTCAGTTGAACAAATCGACCCGAGGACTTATTCTTTGTAAGCCTAGTACTTATTCTATCAGTCTCTTTTGCCAAACTGCTAACTTACTGGGAGGTTAACCACACCAACATCGGTTGTCAAGCGATGATGGTAGGGACAGACACACAAACATATACATATAGACACACACACACACACACACACACACACACACACACACACACACACACACACACACACACACACACATATCATCATCATCATCGTGCTGTGCAGTGGGACTGAACCCAAAACTATGTAGTTAAAAACTGAGCTTCTTAACTGCACAACCATACCTGTTAAATTGTTTTATATATTACCTGAATTGTTGATTATTGAGAGAAAAGTGAAAAAGTGAATTGAAATGTATTCTTATCCTTATTTTCCTCTTCAGTCAAGATTTTAATTTATTGACTAAAGTGTTTTTCTGGAAATTAAAATATTTCTTTAAATATTTTTGTTTTGCAAACATAAAAGAAAAACTGAAACCATAATGCTATTTTTGAGCTTCTCGACAAGACTTGGAGCATGTCTGTCTTTTACAAACTTTCTTGGCAATATTAATGCTTTAGACAGACAGAGCCTCCTACTTTCAACTGCAGATAGGCTCCTCTTAGTCTGATCAGATTAAAGAACTCACCTCTTGACATCTCTTAATGTGGCGGGAATTACTTAGTGTCAAACAGTATAACAGAAAGCTTTAAGTAAACATTTTCATTTGCTGTATTTTTAATGTCAGACACATCAAACAAAAATAACTGTTCTCCTTCGTTGCATTAACTGCTGTGGGGGGGGGGGGGGGGTAGAGTCTGCTATTTCTGCTATTTTGTATGCAAACAAAATTCTTGTCAAGTTATTAATCAGTCTTTCTTAATATGTATTAATACTATATTATCACCTTTTTTCAAAACTGGAGGCTTTTTTTCTCTTTTACTATCATCATCATCATCAAACTGATTATGTTTCAGTAAATACATTTTAAACTATCTTTTCAACGAGTAATACACATAACACATTTAAAAAGTGTGGTTCTGTAGAACAACGTGGCATTGGGATTATAGCCAGAAGTCTTGCACTTACCGGAGAAAGAGGATTTCAGTAAGAACTGGGAATTTGGAATTAATAGTTAATAGATGTATACAAGAAAGATGACTTGTCTGAACTTGTGATGTGAATGGCTGTAGCATTGCGGATAGAAGAAAGTGTCTTGAAGTGAGTCTTTCTATAGAAACAATTTGGAGGGTTTTTAAGTGTGTTGGCTCCTTTCCAGTTCACTTTGAAGCTTGGCTCCGGAGTAGAATCGACTATGAACCAATAACCCAGTCAGATGAGGACGAATGTTTTCTTGGGTTGGTACGAATCTTTGCTCACTTGCAGTTATTTGTAGGATATGTAATTCTGCATGGCAATTCTTGAGCTTCAAGCTAATTCTGAGATTGAAGATTCTCTAAATCCACGACTAATTTGCTTACAACTTGAAAATTGGTATAATGTAAACAACATACAATCCTTGCTGGTAAGAACAAAGCTTCTAAAATCGATAGCAATCGTGAGTGCAACAGCCTAACCACTATATATATATATATATATATATATATATATATATATATATATATATATATATATGTGTGTATACACACATATATATATATAAATTTATGTTTTGTCTTTTGTTTTTTTTGAAATTAAAAGTTTTGGTTGTTAACATTTATAAATGAAATTTATTCTGATATTTCTATTATTCCTAATACCATTTTTTTTCTTTTATTTTCCATTTTCAGAAATCCCTTGCTATGGAACTGAAAAGGTGATCATGGGTGCAAATGTTTCAGCCGATCGATTGCAGCCATCTTCTCGATCATCCACATTGACTCGCATGTCCCATGGATATGTGATCAATGATGGAGATGTGGTGGCACGAGAGAAGAAAAAGAAAGCATCCAAGTTTGCCACACTAAGGAAAAAGTTGATCAGGGTCCGGCGTCACAGTCGAGCGGTTGATTACTCTAAAGCTTTGCGGGAATTAACTTGCAGCTGGTCTATTCGGGATCTCAGCTGCTTAGTGGAGGAATATGAAGCGGCTGCTATTCTTAAGGAACTTGCCATTGCTGCAAACTTGGCCCGACCATTGGCCAACTCCATTCGTCAAGATCTCTCAAACCTTTTTGATTACAAATACTGTACAGACGTTGATTTGATATATCGAGGTGCGTGTTTTCCAGCTCATCGAGCCCTTCTTGTTGCCCGTAGTCCATTTTTTCATGATTTATTGAACCAATTCCAGGAATATGGAGCACAAGTACCGATCAAATTAAAGACTCCTGGTGTTGATGTCCCTCTCTTCTCTGCTCTTTTACGATATCTATACACCGAAGAATTTATTCTTGAAGGTTCTCAGTTAGAGAATGATGAAATTATTATGCGGCTTACAGATGAGTTTGGAATGCCAAACCCTCTGGAGCAGGACTTGCGAATGATGTTGGACACTGGTAACTACAGTGATGCTACTTTGGTATTTACAACTGGTTCCGAAAGCCAGGAAAATTTAAGTTCTGAAGCTTCTAGTTCTGCAGATCATTCATCAAGAAAGCACGAACTTAAATGCCACAAAGCAATTCTTGCTGCACGATCTCCTTTCTTCCGTAACCTTCTATTGCGGCGTGCACGATCAGGTGAAGAGATCACTGAACGGACATTGCAGACCCCTACCCGCATAGTGCTTGATGAATCGGTCATTCCAAGGAGGTATGCTCGAGTGTTATTGCATGCAATCTATATGGACACTGTAGATCTATCTTTAATAGTCCGTGGAAGTACCAGTACATGTAGTCTTAGTGAAGTGCAAGCTATGGTAGCAGGAAGAGGACATATCACTCATGCTGATGAAGCTATGGAAATTTACCAAATTGGACAGTTTTTGGATTTTCCTATTCTTTCACAAGGTAATTCACAGACATTGCTATTTTTTTAATTAATTCCTTGGGGCTGCTTTTGCATTCTTTTACTTTGTTAGACATGTTTTCTGTTTGTAACCATGGATTTGATGATTCAACAGCATCCCATTCTAAGATAAAATGGCAATGGTATGTCTCTAAAACCTCTTTCTAAAGGTGATATTTATATGGCAGCGAGCTGGCAGAATTGTTAGCACGTAGGGCGAAATGCTTAGCGGTATTTCGTCTTCCGTCATATTCTGAGTTCAAATTCCGCCGAGGTCGACTTTGCCATTCATCCTTTTGGGGGTGATTAAATAAGTACCGGTTACGCACTGGGGTCGATGTAATTGACTTAAACCCTTTCTCTGTCCTTGTTTGTCCCCTCTATGTTTAGCCCCCTGTTGGCAATAAAGAAATAGATATTTATAATGGGTATGTGACATTTTGGCCCTGCTTATTTGGCATTACTGATTTGAATCTGACTTTTTTGACTTAGAATATAACAGAAACGAAAATGGAATGCTCAAAGATTGAATAATGCTTTCTCATTCCACAGAATTATTTGTTACAGTAAAGTTAGTTATGTTATCAAGTCCCACCAAAATTTTGATAATTTTCATAATTAAAAAGACACTGGCAGTGTATTTCACGAGAAGTATTGAAAATGTTAAAATGTATTGTATACATATATGTGCAGGCATAGCCATGTGGTTAAGAATGTTACTTTACAACCCTATGATTCAAGACCAGTTTTGTACAAGACACAAACTCAAGATGTCATGCAGTGGGATGGAACTTGAGACCATGTGGTCGCAAGGGGAGCTTCCTAGCCACACAGTCATGACAAATTGTTCAAATGTCTCTAATAAATATATAATGGTAGATAATTCATTAATAAAGTTTGGTTACCAAATCTGAGATCCAAATTAGATTCTAGAGTGTGACTTAATAAACAGGAAGGCACTTTGGTTGGTGTAGCCGTGATTAAAGTTACCCCTCCTACTCACTAACCCTTTGAGAAATCAGCTACCTTACATTGGAAAAGACTTCTACTTCCTTTCAAGAACACAGCTGCAGAATGTCTTCTTAACTCTAAGTAAATATTCTCTAATTATCAGCTGCAGTTAGTTGTCCATCAGAAAACTGGTGCGTATGTAGAAAGATGGGTAGGGGGGATCAACCACTAGAGTAAAAGTATTCCCATGTAAAGTAAGTATAAGAAATTTTAACTTATTGTAATGAATGTTTTCATTTACTTTACCTGCATTTACTTTGACTTTACATTATTATCATAATGTTGATTTTTTTATTTTTATTTTTTTTTATTTTTTAAAATTTTATCAGGAACTTTCTTGTTCACCATTAGCTGTTCAAAGATAATAACTTTACAATCTTAAGTATTTTTTCATGCTTCAGTCACTTTTATTTTTCAGGATGTTTAACGTTCACTCTTCCGTGCTTGCATGGGTTAGACACGTCAAAGCAAGGGGACTGTAACACACACACACACACACACTCTTATATATGTATGACAAAGGACCCAGATATAATATGCCTTGTTGTACTCAAGAAGAACCATCCATCACAGCAGAATTGATAACAGTGCTGTTGTCAAATAAAAAGCACTCAATACACTTTGTAAAGTGGTTGGCATTAGGAGGGGCATCCAGCTGTAGAAACCATGCCAGAACAGACAATGGAGCCTGGTGTGGGCCCTGACCTTACCAGCTCCAGTCAAACTGTCCAACCCATGCCAGCATAGAAAACATGTTAAATGATGATGATAATAGGTTTCTGTTAGTTTCCATCTCCCAAATTCACTAACAAGGCTTTGGTCAATGTGGGGCTATGGAAGTCACTTACCCTAGGTACCAAGTAAAGGGACTAAACCTGAAACCATGTAGTTGGGGAGCAAACGTCTTGCCACACTTGCGCCTGACTTGTAAATTTAATGTCACTATATCAATAATCTCAACTAATTCCTATCATTGGATAATCTTGAATCGTTTTTTTTTTATAGTTTCAGCTTAGAACTGCGGCCATGCTGGTGCATGAATATCAAATACTCTACATTACTATTCCTATTGCATATGTTGTTACTATGTGACATTAGCTACACCGATCTTCCTTTTATAAGTCCCTTTCAATTCTGAATAGTCACCTACTAATTATAGAATATCCTGTGGCCCTTGGTGGACCCTTAGGTCATCACTGAAGATGTAATAAAAATGTAATGACTTGAGAACAAGCCCGCCTGGTGGCAAAGCTTATTCCTTTTCAGCTTATTGATTTCAACCCAAATATATGGCTATATTAAAACTTGTGTTGCGGATTTGGTTTGCTGGATGTGCACTATGTTTCTAGTGTTTCTGCTTTCCACTGATTACCAACACTACCACTAACCTTTCCCCTCTTATTCTATCACTCACTACTTCTCTTCTTAATCATTTTCAATCTAACTTCGTCTTGCTTTATTTTCCATGATTTTCTACTTTCAATCCATCATTATGCCATTTACATTCATGATTGGTATTTCTCCGTATATTTCTCATGAGGCACAGGCATGACTTTGTGGTTAAGGAGCTCGCTTTGCAACCATATCATTTCATGTTCAGTCCCACTGTGCAACAACTTGGATAAGGGTCTTCTTCTAAGGCTCCACACTGACTAATGCCTTATGAGTGAATTTGGTAGATGGAAACTGCAGAAGCCTATCGTGTGGCTGTGTGTGTGTTTGTCACCCCTCTACTGCTTGACAGTAGGTGTTTGTTTACATCCCTATAATATAACAGTTCAGCAAAAGAAGTTGATAGAATGTGTACCAGACTTAAAATATGTATTGGGATTGATTTATTTGACTAAACCCTTTAGGGCCTTGCCCCACCTTGACTGCTGTCCAGTGACTGAAACAAATAAAAGAAAAGATCAGTTACATGGTCTCCTCAAGCCACAATGGACACTTGCTCATGTAAGAGAGTTCCCATTCTTATATAAAGAGGATATTATAAACAGAACTCAATAGAACAGAACAAACATATTTATCATGTTTTTCTGTAAATGGAGACTGATCAAGCTGCAAAGTAAAAAAAGAACAAATGTTCCGACAAAACAATCCGTGTCCACTTGAAAAAGTAGAGTTGAAACTTGATGAAATTGTTGGTAGTTAATGGTAACAACGATGTTAATAGTTATTGCGCAAAAAAAGAATATTTTATTTATTTATTTATTTATTCTATTTATTCTTCTGCAAATTAAGACAAAGCACTACTGAGGACATTAGAACTTAGAAACTACTGTGGAGAGGTTTTTTAATCCATAACTTTTGAATGTTGTAGATTGCATATGGATTGAATGGTAAGGATTAACTGCATGAAAATCAATATGTCGATGGACATATTGGTTAAAAAGAAATACATTTTTTTTAATCATTGCATGCCTTAATGTATTTTTCTTAAACAAGAGAATTTTGTGATAATGAGTTGTTTTGCAAGCCACCGTTTCAGGTGATTGTCTGCTGTTTCAATAAGCCTCAAGATTGATTGCATAACCTAATATTTATATCTTAAAATTTGCAGTAGAAAATATATTTCTCAATTCAACCTTTAGCTATCATCCCTGAACCCCTTCTCTATTTAAAACAGATGTAAATTGACCCTTTAGCATTCAGATTACTCTGTCAAATCTAGTGCTTGTTTATTCAGTTTTGCATTAATCATGAATTAACCTTGGAGCTTCGAAATTTTGATGATGTGGTTGTATATATTTTTAGAATGACATTGTAGGGTATGTGTAAGAGGCCAGATCTGGCAGGTTTGAGCATAAAACAAGTAGAATATTTGGGTCAGATATGGCTGGTTTAAATGCTAAACGGTTGATATATATATTTTTTCTGATTTCAAAATTTGATAGTTTAAACATACAAGCATGGCTGAGTGGTTAGGAAGCTTTGTTCTTAAATATGGGGTCTCAGGTAGTGTCCCACTGTGAGGAAATTTGGGCAAGCATTTTCTACGATAACCCCAGGTTGACCAAAGTCTTGTGAGTGGATTTGGTTGATGGAAACTGGAGAAGCCCATCATGTGCATGTATAAGTTTGTGTGTGTCCATGTGTGTACCCATGTACCACATGATTATCAATATAAGTGATGTTGTTTGTTTCCACTCAGCTTTGGCAAATATGAGTGGTTATGGGGAAATGTTACCTTGATTGGAAACGGATGAGAGTTAGCAACAGGAAGGGCATCCAGCCATAGAAAACCCTACCTCAACAAATTCCATCTTACTCATGCAAGCATGGAAATAGAGGTATTAAATGGTGTTGATAGGAAATTTAAATTTTTAATCTCAGTTCTTGTTTAGGATGGTTATTTATTTAACTTTTTGTCAGATTTTAATATTGTTTTTCTATCTAGAATTAATAATAGGAATTTTCTGTCTTTCTGTATTTTGTGAGATTCCTTATCCAGTAAAAGAGAAGGTGCATGGCTTAGTGGTTAGGATATCTGGCTTACAATTGTAAGGTCATGAGTTCAGTTCCTGGCAGCATGTTATGACCTTGAGCAAGACACTTTATTTCACATTCCTCCAGTCCACTTGGCTGGCAAAAATGAGTTGTACCTGTAATTTCAAAGGACCAGGCTAGCTACATTCAGTGTCACACTAAATCTCCTTGAGTATTATATTAAGGGTACACATGTCTGTGGAGTGCTCAGCCACTTGCACATTAATTTCATGGTCAGATCGACTGGAACCCTTGTTGCTGTAACCGATGGACTGCCACTTACTCGGTAAAGAAGTTAGGATATGAGATTATTGCAGCCTGACTCTGTTCCACACTAGACATTCTCATTTGTGACTAACTAGCTATCTCTGCCTGAATACAGTTTATTAGCTTTCATTGTGAACCACTTTATCAGGTTCATCAATAAATAGATTTAACAGAAGAAGTGTTGTTTGAACATGGTTTGTGGGTTCCTGTCTTGCAACAATCATCCATCCGTAAGCTTAGAGTGCAGCCTAACCAATAACTAGTATTGATTATAAATTGATGGAAAAAGAATTTTGTAAGGCACAGTTATTTTTCTGTTTTACAATTCTGTCCGTTAAAATGTTGTTTTGTAGTATTAGTAACAGTGTTGGTAGATTT
Source organism: Octopus bimaculoides (assembly GCF_046866305.1). Classification (NCBI taxonomy): domain Eukaryota; kingdom Metazoa; phylum Mollusca; class Cephalopoda; order Octopoda; family Octopodidae; genus Octopus; species Octopus bimaculoides. The sequence goes on from NC_142938.1 coordinate 6,386,639, forward strand.
CTTTCATTTGTGAAAATGTAATTAGCTCATAAAATTTGCCCTTCTATTGATCTTTTCTATTATTTTGGAGCATTTCAAAACAATAAATAAATAAAAAATATCTAAAAAAAAAAAAACTAATAATAATAATATATTATTTCCCACTGGAAATAGATTAACAAGTACCGATTTGGCTTGATCTGAATCATTACTAACCTCTTCTATCTTGCTATCAGCTTCCTTTTCTCTTCAACCATCAGAGTAAAAGTTGAACTACAACTACAGTTTTTCAACAAAGTAGCCAATAACAGTAGCCATTACTGAACATTTACTACTTTTTCAGCATCATTGTTGCTTCTTTTTTACTTTTTATTGATAAAAATATTGACTACTTATCAGAAAATATTTAATCTCTTGACAAACCATTTTTTTGTTTTATTATTATTACTATTTCATTATCTATTTTTATCTTAATTCTGAACATTCACATATTTGTTTTTAGGACATTTACTCAGATTGAGATATTTTAGAATTGCTCAGATAGATAGTGCTATAATTCTTAATTAAAAGGTTATACCAACTGCATGACTAAATTAACGAATCCCTTTATATTGTAGTATTTGTATCTGCACTTGTGGCTACATTTACCCAGGGTGAGTTGAGCCATTTCCAACCAACAAGTTCACTTTTGAAGTTTCACTGGGAACACAAGTTCACATGTATGTGGTCCACGTTCACGTGCACACACAATTTGTGATAGGGTGATCTGTAGCAGCTCATCTTGCTGTTGATTATTGACCATTGCAGAGGATTCACTGCCGATTATAGGAGCAGATGTAGCCTGGGTTTGAAGCAAGTTCTAGAAACCTACTTTGACAAAAGCTAAGGGGTGCCCCACTCCCCCAGTGGTCTTCCAGCATAGTGGACACCAACATAGAATTTCTGAGGGACTGTTCTCTTTAAACAATTGTAGCATGGGAGGTGTTTATAAGCCATTTAAAAAGACACAAAAACCGTTAGGTTCACTTCAACATTTAAATTTAATTTGCCAAAATATTTTCGTCGCACAGAATTTTATCAGTGAACAGGTCGGGGTCTCAAAGCAACGAAAATATTTCGACAAATTAAATTTATATCAACATTTTAAAGGGAGATAAATCATAAAAATATTTCAGTAAAAATTTTAATTTGTGAGTTTCCTTAATAATTTCGCATTTGTGTTTATTGTTGTGACGGTGAAAGTCCTTTTTCAAGTACATTTGTTCTCAGATTTGTTTCAACATGACAACTAGGTTTGTACATAGAGCTGGTTTATTTATTTTCTATATTTTCATCTAAGCAGAATGAGGCCCTAAAGGCTTCTTATTTATGTCTATGTTCCTGACAAATCCCTCTCACACAACTCCTCTTCTTAGCCCCCCTCCCCCACCCTTCACCCATATTTACCACTCACTACATTCCCCTCCCCTTTATCTCCCACTTTCCTTTTGCATTCTTGCAAACTTACCCCCTCACTCCCCTTGTCCATTCCTCTGCACCACTTCTTACATCTTCACCACCAACTTCTCTCTGTCTCTCTGTCTCTCTCTCTCTCTCTCTCTTTCTCTTTGTCTCTGTTTTCCAACTGGGGTAGCCATACACCTCCCTGCAGCAAAACACCTGTTTCCGTCCTTCTATCGTAACTTAAGCCTCTCAACACCTGGCATAAAGCCACCTCCCTCAGTACAACACTCCCCACTCCCTTAGTCGAGGAGTCTTGCTTTGCAAGTTATGTGGACCCTTGCAGGTGTCACACAAAAAGCACCCAGTATACTCTGTTAAGTGGCATTAGGAAGGGCATCCAGCTGTAGAAGCCATGCCAAAGCAGACATTGGGATTTGGTACAATCTTCAGGCTCACCAGTTCCTGTTAAATGACCCAATCCATTCCAGCATAGAAAACAGACATTAAATGATGATGTTATGTATATAAGTACACTGTCATTGATAAACAGAATTATTCATTTGTTTGTTTTGTTAGACGCCCTAATTTCAGAAGTAAAATATTTGAATTGTTTGCTGCACCGTGTAGGGGTGATGTATAAAATTAACAAGTGACAATGGCTTCCTCTTCAGCTGTACTTTAATAATATATTTACTTTCGCCCCTTACAATTTTCTATCCATGGTGATTAAGATTCCATTTCATAATACACACACTCAAGTGTAACATTTTAGTTTAAGATTTGAAAGACAGAATCAAGAATTTATTTTTCCAAGCTGTGACTGTTCCTTGCTCTAGTGTTATATAATTTGTTTTCTCTATTCTGAAATCTGAGGCTAAAGGTTTCTATAATAACTTATTAGAAAATGGCAATTTGAAGAGTTTAACATTTACGTTTGACCTTTCTATGTATTTAGTAAGAGGCAAATATCTTAAGGAACTGGAATCTTGTATAGGCGGAAGACTGTTTATGAAATATAGTAATTAGAGTAACGATGAGTTTGCCTGCTTGTGCTTTATTCAGCAGTTGTTGCCACTGTTAGGCTCATTTTTGCAACCATGTGATTTCAAGTTCAGTCCCAGCACCTTGTGTGCAGCACCTTGGGCATGTGTCTTCTATAGCCCAAAGCCAATCTGTGCTTTGTGAGTGAAATTGGTAGATGGAACCGCTGTGGAAGCCTACTGTGTGTGTGTGTGTGTGTTGTCCCCTCCACCACTTGACAACAGTTGGTAGTTTGTATGCATCATCATAACATTAGCAGTTCAGCAAAGAGACTGATAAAATAAGCACCGTGCTTAAAAAAAAATACTGGGGTTTAGTTTTGTTTGACTAAATCCCTTGAAGGTGGTGCCCAGCATGGCTGCAGTCCAATGACTGAAACAAGTAAAAGATAAAAGATCCCTGCAGCAACCTGTGTAATTCTCAACAGAGAATTATGCACAAATAGATCAGTTGGGAAAAACAGTTTTATTTTCAATAATTGACATTGAAATTTATATCATTGTGAATGCCGCTTGAAATGGAAGCTGTAATCCTGTGAGAGTGAATTGTTAGAAGGTCTCAGTTCAGTTCTTGGCACAGTGATATGTTTCTTCATAATGAGTGGTTGGCGTTAGGAAGGGCATCCAGCTGTAGAAACTTGCCAGATCAGATTGGAGCCTGGTGCAGCCCCCTGGCTTGCCAGTCCCCAGTCAAACCGTCCAACCCATGCCAGCATGGAAAACAGACATTAAACAATGATGATGATGATGATTATTATTCATTTGATCTTCACTTTAGCTTTATTATTATCATTATTATTAGTTTATTTGTCAGATTTCTTGCATAACACATTCTGTGTGACTTCTTCAATGACTTTCTGTTCCTCATGTCTCCTTGTCTCTCTGGTTTTGTCCTCTCTGTTATGAAAGAACTATAAATAGTGCATGTGTTTATTGGCAAAACGACCATCCTCACATATAAACAATATCTGTTTCAACACATGGATTTCATGTGAAGAATCTTGCAAAACAAATACTTAAATGTCTGTTAATTATTTCACACCCATCAAAGCCTTCATTCAACTTTATAATAGCTATCAGCAATGGAATTTTTCTCCCAACAGAATTATTTTGAAGTCATTGACCTAAGGCATCATCCTGTATACATAATAGTTCACCTGCATATTTTTTGCAACCACTTACATCTATAAACATCATGCCCTGACCATCCTTTTCTTTTGGGAACATGAGAACAAAGTGCAGTGGATCAAAATCCTTATTCACTCAACTAATTTATTGCAAACTTTGATCATCTTTATATAAAACAATTTCCGTTGTTGTTTTTCTCGTGTCCCACGTTAAATGGTTGCTATTTGAGAAACAATATGGAATTTGAGGTTGCGTGCCATCTGTTACATGAGATGGTATTGTGATATGCAGATGGTCAAGTAGTCATTCAACAAGCTCTGTAGAAGTATTTGGCTTCATGCAGATGTTGTATATAATGTACATTTGATATGAATTTCAATAAAAGATGCCGTTTGGTCAGTGGTTAGCAGTAGTCAAGTTGAAAGAAAGTGACACACGTAATCTTGAACTCTTCATGTACATACACCACGTACCTTTTTAGAGCCAGTTCCCAATCATAGTTTGTCTCACATGAGGTGAAACTTGTTGAATATGTTGAAGGGGGTTCACCTGCATGGCTGCCATCTAATAATTGAAACCAGTGAGACAATACATGTATCTAGGACAATAGGTTGGAAGAAATAATAAAATGCCTTGCAGTATTTAGTTTGAGCCTCTGTGGTCTGAGTAAATAAAACACATACCAGTCATAAACTGGAGTTAATTCAATCAATTAAATGCCTCCCTCTATAAATGTGTGGCCTTTTGCCAGTATATACATATTGCTGTTTTGCCTCGACTGGATATCAGTTTCATCAGTTTATAACTCTCTGTTTCTATTTTCAGGTTGTGAAGATATAATTGTAGAAAGTATTGCTGTAGAAAATTTAAGTTCTATTTTGACATGGAGTTCTGAACCCCATGGGTCTCAATGGGTCCATCGGCAAGCTTTACATTTTTTACGAGAAGAATTTCTTCAGTTGCTACACTCTCCAATTTTCTGTGAAATGGGAAAAGATTATCTCATTGCTGCCATTTGCTCTGACTTCTTACAGGTAAAGCTGTTTTCTGTATTTTATTTCAAGTTATAATTAATTACATATTTTGTTACTGCATCTTTTGATATTTTTTTTCTCTCTGTCTAGAAATATTGGTTTTGTTTGGACTTCAACACTTTGCTTACCTTGTCTACCACCTGCAACACCTGCAGTTCAGAATGAATATAATATTTGCTCTGAACTGTGGGATGTCACTGTTGACACCCATGCTGTAAATCTGTCATAGTTTATATTGTGAGCTAAAACAGATATCTGGTTAAAAAAAGTGCATAATTAGGCCAATAGTACAAAAGAAAATATGATGTAAAATGGGTTTGATAGATGAAGTGTTAATTATTTATATGATGTTTGATGTCATATGGTCATGGTTAATCCAAAATACTCTGTAAGAAGCATAAGGTAGGTTTCCTGGTTTTTCTGTCATATACAGGGTGCGTAAGATATTTGAGGACAAATTTATGTTTATAAAAAAAACAGATATATAATAACAGATAATTACTTTATTTATCAAAAAATGCTATGACGATAAAAATAAACCTTCTTTTCTATAATGTTATTCACTAAAGCCACCTTCAGCTTCAACAACTGCTTCTATATGAGATCTAAATCATTTACATGCTTGAATCAAGTGGTCCTCATTCATTTTGGACATTACTCTGACTATGTCAACTTTCAAAGTGTCTTTGGCATTATGGGCATGCTCATTGACCTCTCTCTCAACAATGCTCCACATGTAGTAGTCCAATGGATTGAGATCTGGGTAATAAGGAGGTTAAATGTTAGAGGTTATGTGATCATGGAAATTTTCAGCCACCGATTCCTGTGTTACTAGAGCCATGTGTGATAGTGCAGAGACTTACTGAAACACATATGGCCTTCCATTGCATACACTGTCTTTGGTCGGCCCGAGGCTATAGTAGAAGACACTTGCCCAAGATGCCACGCAGTGGGACTGAACCCAGAACCATGTGGTTGGTAAGCAAGCTACTTACCACACAGCCATTCCAGTTGAAGTTTGTCATATATATATATGTGTGTGTGTGTTTTTCTGTTTGTATTGACTCCCTACCGCTTGACAACTGGTGTTGGTTGTTTACATCCCCATTACTTAGCAGTTTGGCAGAAGAGCCTGATAGAATAAGCCCTGCAGTTGATTTGTTCAAGTAAAACCTTCCAATGCATTACCTCGACATGGCAGCAGTCTAATGACTGAAACGAGTAGAAGATAAATTAATGTGCATTTTCCTTTCAATTTATAATCAATTATAAACGGCTGCAGTAACATTTAGAGACTCTACCATCTGTGTGCTGGTTTCAAAATAAATTACTTTCACTGATAAGGGGCTTTGTTAATGAGCTGGTGTTACATCATCCAGATTGAGTCTAGCAAATGAGCTGAAGATATTTTAAGTTGATAACAGTTTTATATTACTAACTATAACTAATTGGATATTAATGAAAAAACAGAAAAATAATTTTTTCCTTTTTCTACATTTTGTTATCTTTTATTTATTTTGTTAAAAAGAATTACATGAAAATTACAATACTGATAACACTAAAATGGTATATGATGAACACACATATCATCATCATCATCATCATAATTGAATTTCCACTTTTCCATGTATGCATGGGTCAGATCGAATTTGGTGAGGCAGATGCCTTTCCTGTCACCAACCATCAGCTGTTTCAAAACAAGATAGTATTCTCCCATAGGTAGATATTTTTTTCATGGAAGACTGGAAATGAACAGCATCACCTGTATGACAATGATGCTCATTTATGAACATCATGCGTACACAAGGACACATACATACACACACACACACACATGACAGGTGTCTTTCAAGTTTTGTCTATCACATCCACTCACAAGGCTTTGGCTGGCCCAGGGTTTTAGTGAAGTGGTTGCCATTAGGAAGAGCATCCAGCCATAGGAACCATGCTAAGGCTGATGTTGGAGATCAACATAAACTTGCAGCTCACCAAAGCTTGTCAGACTTTCCAACCCATGCCAGCATGAAAAGCAGACATCAAATGATGATGATTCCTATTGGTTTTAATTTCTACTGTTTTTTTTTTCATTATGTTTGGAAAGGAAAGCAAAATAATATCGACTGTTAATTAGCTCTCACACTGCTCAACAATTCTGAGAACACACGTTCTTTATTCTGTTAGTTTAGTGTTCTTCTAATTTTGGCAATCCATTGTCTATTTTTGTGAAACTTTTAGATAAATTTTATTAATGTGAATTAAAATCTCTCATTGATTGATTTTTATATTTCTCATCTGAAATATTCTCTGTTGTTTGAAAAGCAAGTTGGGTTGTTTATTGAGATAAGGTTGTGGCAATTGATATTTTATGAGTACAGCCTTGGCTAAGTGGTAAGAAATTTGTTTCCTAACCACATGGTTTGGGCTCGATCTTTCTGTATGGAACCTTGGGCAAGTGTCTTTTACTATAGCCCTAGGCTAACCAATGCCTTGTGAATGGATTTGGTAGATGGAAACTGAAAAAAAGTATGTTGTATGTATGTGTGTGTGTGTGTGTGTGTGTGTGTGTAGTGGTAGTTGTCAACGAGGGTCACAATCATACAGGTGGTGTCTTTTGTTTCCAATCTTCTGTGTCAACATTCCTGGTCATAGAAAAATATTACCTCACTTGGAAACAGGTGAAGGTTGGTGACAGCAAGAGCATTTCAGTTGTAGAAGATTCACCTCAACAAATTCTCTCTGACTTATGTGAGCATAGAAAAATGGACATTAAAAACAATGATCACAAGTCTGAAGTTCTACAACTCTGTGAGTGAGGATCCATCTTAACCCCCTCATTCATCACACATCACCAGAATAAATAATCAGATTAGCTAGAAAACCAGGGAGTGACCTAGATGTCACATCGTGAACCGTGAACCGACTGACTGGGCACTTGATATAATAATTGGATTCATGTTTTTGAGTGCTGTCTTTTGATAAAGAATGAGAAAAGGGGGTGAGAGAGACTGATGTCCTCTCTGAAGAGTAATGTATCTCTCATCTGCTTGTTGCTGTCAAATTAGGGGGTAATGGAGCAGGGGTGCATGGTGGTGGTAGTGGTGGTAGTGGTGGTGGAGAAATAACTTGCTCTTCAAGCACAAATCTTGACTGAGTTTGAGTTTTAAAACAATATTTTTAAACTGCTTCCTTTACAATTTTGTAAGGTTTTATTGTTTTATTAACTTAAATGCTTTTCTTTTATACCTTTAAAAAAAAATTTCATTGTTAATGTTTTTTAAAGTTAAAAATCTAAAACTCACACATGCAACTACATGCACACACACACACAATGTTAAAGAAACCAACTTCCTGGCATTCTGTGTAAAAGGAGCTCTGTTCACTATTAAATCCATACCATTCACAACTTCTACATTAATTTTCCCTTCCTTCCGACCTATTTTCTACTCACTGCACTTGAAGACCTGCTTTCTTCATTTCTGTATAAACATTTCCTCCTTGTGAACTATCTGTGTCTATTTCTATATTTCTACATTAATCTTTCTTTGTCTATTACTAATCTACATTCTGAAAAATATATTGTTTCCCCCGGACACTTTCTTTATCTTTTCTACATTTCAGTTACTTTGTTATTGATCCAGTAACTTTAATGAAAACTATTTTTACAACAAAATATTAACATCTCTTGACAAAAATAAAGTTTTTGCATTGTAAGGAATATCCCCCCCCCCCTTCAGCACATAATGGCTATTTAGTCTCTTAACTTGACTCAGTGGAGTGTTTTACATGCAAAGACTTAATTTTGAATAACATTTAGTGTGCATACTTCATATATTCATATTATTCAGTTGATAAATGAATAAATACAGTTTGAAATGTCATTCACCTCATTAAAATGTCTCGTATTCACTTATCTGGAAATACTTGTATGCTTTCATACAGTTTTGTATACCTTGCTTGTATTATTCACATTCAGTTTGAGATATTTGTATGTGTTTAGAAATGCATACATTACTTCTGAATTTTGCTTATTTAATTTTCTGCATTTATTTTGCAAACTCATATGGGCACAAGCATTGCTCTGTGGTTAATAATCTGGCTTCCCAACCATGTGGTCTTTGGGCTCAATCTCACTGCACAGCACCACCTTAGTCCCCAGGCCGACCAAAGCCTTGTGAGTGGATTTGGTAGACGGAAACTGCATGAAAGCCCATTGTGTGTGTGTTTGTGTGTACCCTAGTCTAGATATCATGTGATGGCTGTAAATGAGCATCATTGTCAAACAAGCGAGGTTGTTTCCAGTTTTCCATGAAAAACATGTCTGGCTATAGGGAAATATTACCTTGCTTTGAGGGAGGTGAGGGTTGGCAGCAGGAAGAGTATCTGGTCATAAACAAATTTGCTTCAATAAAGCGTATGTTAAACGATGATGATGTCTATCAATATTCTGTTAGATTTGAGTTTTTATTTTGATAATTTTTATTCTATTTCTATCCTTTCAATATTCTGAAGTCAAAAGTCTCCATTCCATTGTCAGTATTCACAGTAGCTAACTTAAATAGTTGTGTCTCTTTTGTTAGAGAAATTTTCCATGAGGCATGCTAGGAAGAACTGTGATAATTCTATCTGGCATTGTTACCTCTATACTTTAGACCAAGGCTATTAAATGTATCCTACCTTATTTCTTTGATTACAAATGTCCTTTCCTGCAGACTGCAATCAAGCTTTAAAAACATTCAGTTGTAATGAGTAAAGTTAAATTGTTAAATGTTTCCATTTAAAAGTATATGACCTATATATATATATATATATGCTAGCATGGAAAGTGGACGCTAAACAATGATGATGATATTTGTAGAGAGAGATTCAGATGAATTAAGTACTTAAGTTGAGGCACCAGAATTTAGTATGGTATTATCCATAGTTTCAAAATAAGGTGATTAAAATCAAAATAAGCAACAGGATATCCAGAGGTGATGCAGTACAATCGTTTCAAGCGACTCCATTTAATTGCACAATGCAACCATTACATCAATTTAAATGCAGAGCACCTAGTCTACTCTAAGTGGCTGGCATTAGGAAGGGCATCCAGCCATAGAAACCATGTGAAAGCTGGCATTGGACTTCAAATGCAGCTCTTCCCTTTAACAATACATGTTAGGGAGATGACATCGAGTTTGAACCTTAATTCCGTGAACATTTTATAGTTAATGTCAGTTTTTTAGATTTTTCTTTTTAAACAAATAGTAGATTATACAAAATCAGTTAAAGTTATCCACGCACGCTTGAGAGGAGCAGAGCAGGTTCTTGTATAAGAGGTAGATGACTGCTCACATTTAGAAGAGTGAGAGAGGAAAAATGATCCTTTGGAACTGCAAAGAGATAAATATTAGAGGTGGGGTATCCAGATGCCCCCCCCCCCAAGGCACAAGGTGAGTAGCTGGGGGGTTTTGCAAGATTGTATAGGACTATTAATTTTAAATATTCCAATTATCACTATTGTTGTCATCATCATCATTGCCATCATCATCATCATTAATGACTGAGAATAATCAAATTGACAAGAAAATATGGAGGTGTGTGTGTGTGTGGGGGGGGGGCTGATTGCATAGTTTAATTTTCCTACTCACTTAGTGGGTTGAATAACTAGCTATTCATGTAAAATTTTATTGTTAGCATTATTTCTCATGAGAATAAAATGCAATATATATATATATATATATATATATATATATATATATATATGTATATGTATATATGTATATGTATGTACTAAAATAAGTTTGCTAAAATTTTGTATTCCTTTCATATCTAGTAGCACCCGTTTGCTTTTTATTCAATAACTCTCCGTCTGTATTGTTTTGTTCTGTCTGCTGACATAGCTAAGTAAATTCAAAATACCACAGTTAAAATATTTGCATAACTTTCATAAATAATTCATTAATGTTTCTTTTCTTTTTTCTTTTGTTTTTGCTTTAATTTTATGTTGAAATAATAGTTTTAATATAAATAGTCTAATTGTTAAAGTGGTGTTGTGGCACTTTCATTTCTACATTAACAACTGAGATGAGTTTTTATTACATTTGTAAGGATTTATCAAACCTTCGACCAATCCAGAAACCATAGGAGATTTTCCTTTTACTGCTGCCTTGTTATTGTGAGCGACTGCAGGAATCTGATTTGTGTCGGGTTTTGTACAATTGGAAGGAGACAAAAAAAACCTAAGCCTGTAATGCATATAAAGCAGAAAATCTGTAAGCTCTCTGTCTGTCTGTCTGTCTGTCTGTCTGTCTCTCTCTCTCTGCATACACACACATTCATATACATAGGTGAAGCTGTGTGGTTTTGAGTTTAGCTCCACTGTGCACCATCTTGGTCAAGTGTTCAACTATAGTCTTGGGGCTTGTGAGTGAATATGGTAGATGGAACCTAGAAGAAGCTCGTGTGTGTGTGTGTGTGTAAGCAATGTCATTCATTTCCAATATTCTGCAAAAGCATGTTTGGCAATGGGGGGAATATTACCTTGCTTGGAAGTAAGTGAAGGTTGACAGGCAGGGTAATCCAGCTGTAGAAAAAATCTGCCTCAGTAAACTCCTCCATCTGACCCCCCCATACAAGCATAGAAAAGTAGACATTAAAACGATGATGATGATAATGTGGGGCAGACAAAGATATCTTTTATACATTGTCTTTGGTTGCATTGGTTGACAAGGTCTATACAGTTTGATATTTTGGATGTGTTCTTGGGAAGTTCAAAGCTATATTTTTCAATATCTTTCATAGTGAAATGTATACAGTAATCCCTTGCTATATCACGGTTCACTTTTGTATGTATAACGCATTTGGTAATTTACTTTTATACTATATGCTGGTTTTTATATTGTATTTCAGGCTGGCGAATTAGATGTTCTGAATGCTGTATTAAAATGGGGGGAACACCAGCTTGTGAAAAGAGTGGAGGAACGAGGTAAGTGGGCTTCCAATAATAATAGTGTTTTACTTTCATCATATTTAGCATTAGAATTGTGTGTGTGTGTTGTTACAGTGTCGATTGAAAAAACATCTTCAAATAGTTGCAATTAGAATATAATTATTATTATTATATAATGCACTGAATTTAGAGTTCAAGGGTCATCATGGAGTTCTATAATGAAAATGATTTCAGTATTTGCAACACTAACTCCAGGAAACTGGTCAACCATCTGGTCACCTGCCATTTATGGGAACACATCAGCCAGATAGACTTCATACTCTCCAAATGTCTTTTTAAATGCTCTCCTATACGTGAATGTTTTTAATTGAAGGAAACCTTGTGTATTACCAGTAGACGACCAAGGATTAATATAAATAGTAATTAGTAATGATATAAATAATAGGCATGGCTGTGTGGTTAAGAAGCTTACTTTGCATCTCTATGGCTTTAGGTTCAGTCTTATTGTACAGCATTTTGGGCGAGGGTCTTCTGCTATTGCCTCAGGCTGCTCAATTCCTTGTGAGTGAATTTGGTTGGTGGATATCAAGTGGAAGCCCATTTTATATAATACTAGAACCATCCCTGATTAATGAAAAATCTTCATGCCAAATTTAGTACAGATTGATCCAGCGGTTTGACCGTGCATAGAGGAAACACACACATACAGTGAATTTTATAGATAAAAGTGAAACAATATTATAGTCTTATCAAAAGTGAAAATAAAAGAGAAACAATATATCACTGAAAGACCTTCATGCCAAACTTGATACAGATTGATCCAACCGTTTGGCCGTACATAGAGGAAACATGCACACACAGTGAATTTTATATATGTATGTATATATATATATATATATATATACACACACACACACACACACACACACACACACACACACACACACACACACACACACACACACACATACATACATACATACAAAGTAATGCTTTGATATATGAGTTAACTTGTTCCCAGAGACAACTCGTAAAGCAAAACCTCATAAAGCAAAGCAATAATTTCCCATAGTAGCAATGTTATAAATCATAATTTGTTCCCAGAAAAGTATTCTACCCTGTAAAATTTATAACACTCGTAAATAAATGGCAATAAAACACCAGTAGAATGTAAAGAATACTTTATGTAAAGTAAAAAGAATGTCAAGATCATTTATAATAAAAAATATTATTATTATTATAATCATTTTCTGAGTCACTTTCACTCACACTAGACTCGCACACACCATCACTTGTAGATGTGATCACCAATTCACAAGAACTTGTAGATGGACTTGCAGATTTCTTTTTAAAAAACAAGTCTAAAGTTGTTTGCTTAGAATAAAGCCTTTTTTCACTCTCTATAAATTTCTTGGTAACACACCGAAGCATTTGTTGTGGTGGTAGAAACTTTTGCACTTCATTCAAAATTTGGATCTTTATATTTATTTTAAAATAAAACTTGTAAACCTGGGATCTCGTAAAGGGGCTCCTTGCAAAGTGAGGTATTACTGTATGAGATTGTGCTATTGTGTTTGTTCCACCTCTGCTTGACAACTGGTGTTGGTTTGTTTATGGCTCTGTAACTTAGCAGTTTGGCAAAAGAGGCCAATAGAATAAGTACTGGAGTTGATCTGTTTAACTAAGCTCTTCATGGTGGTGCTCCAGTATGGCTGCAGTCCAATGACAGAAAGAAGAGAAAGATAATATACTTTCCCAAACAAACTTAGGTTACATCTGTCTGATGATCTATGCTCACATCACAAATATATTTATAACTGATACAGCTGTACTTGTGCTAGCTTAATTTTGTAGTCTTTCAGCTATACAGGCGTTGTTTTAGAATACTAAAATGCAGTTAGTTGAAGCAAACCATTTTATGATAATGTAAATTGAAAGAGAGCGGAACCAAGTGCCTTTATTTCAAACAGTCTGTTTGATTAGATATCTTTGACATTGTCACAATTTTGTATAATCAATCAATCACTCATAAATTGTGGATGATTTATTATTGTAGCTGTGTCTTATTCAGTATTTCCAGCACTGAATTAATTTGCAACTTGGTTACACTCCATTACAATAAAGTGTTGCTGACTCAGGAATTATACTAACTGTACTTAACACTCTGAAAGAAATCTTCCAGGTTTAAGGAAACCAAGAAACTGATTTAATATCTTGCTAAACTTTTCCTCAGCCTTGTTTTGATTCAGTGGCTTGAACTCAGTTATTTTGGTATCCTATCTAAATTAATAACAGACTGTTCAGCCTTTTTTGCATGACAGCATTTCTTCATAACATATTTTATATTTATTCATTTGTTGTTGTTGTTTTGGCTTTTTAATCATACCTGTGCACTGTATTTATTTGGCAACCACCCACGTATCTTCAGGGACATCTCTCTACAACCAATTTATTTGCTTTAGTAGTATTTTCTTTGAACAGATGGTCTGTTCAGTTAAGATATCTACAAGAAGACTCTCTGCTGTAATGTCATTCTACTGCAACATTCGTGGAGTGTATGATCTTGTGTGCTTGTTATTTTTATCATCAATTTTCTTACTTTGATTAGTGCCAGAACACTTTCAACATAATACCCATCTTGTAGCCAGATATGCCAGACTATTTAGATACACTACTACTTACTACTAATTCTAATTTTTAGTAATTATTATTCTCCTTTCTATTAATAGTAGCCTACTTTCCAGCCAACTCGAAGTAAATTTAATAGATGCATTTATTAGTTTTGTCCATTAACAGCTCAGACCTTTTTTTCTTTTCGACATTGAGAATGTAGTCTTTGTATTAAATTAAGATTACTTCTTTTTATATCACTTGCTGATCAAAGAATGCCTTTGTGCATTTCATAACCTGCAAGCTCTCTCTTGTTTCCAAAATCATAACCAGTCCTCTTTGTCTCTTACCAAGAGAATTTTCTACTAGATTTTCAAGTTCATCCCATTCGCCACACCTTAACGTGCTCTGTACTAGCTTGATATCATTTCGCAAGGAATAATGTGAAATATCTAAAGAGTAAATCAAATTTTTTGTGCCAAATTACCATTTCCTCTCTACTGAAGTAGAACTTCTTGTTTCAGAACCTAACCTGCTCAATCATACAGCTCACAGTGTGAGCAAAAAAGGTATTCGGAAGCGAGATTTGAACGATGTTGAACTCCGTGAGATATTGGCCGAACTTCTTCCGCATATACGAATGGATCATGTGATACCTTACAACAGTGAAATCCTAAATAGTGCAATAAAACGAGGACTTGTGAGTACACCTCCATCACATATGATTGCAGATGAAGGCGGTAACCACCGTGTTGGAGCATGGATCAGAGCCAAGAACAGTGGAATGTATGTCAAGCCTCGACTCTTTACTCCATATTACGAAGAAACAAAGGTAATATTCTCTTTTAATAATTTAACCAGGTTAATCTTTAGTCATTTGTATTATCAATGATGTTAAGTCACAACTAAAGAATTTACTTTTTATTTCTTGCACTTAAATAATTGCAATTGTTTTATGTTTAATTTTCTAGGGTGAATATGGTGAAGAAAGAGAAACAATGTCAATATTTTTTAGTTGTTTTTCAGTAGAAAAATATATTTTGAATAGTTTAGTAATGGCACATGGCTCAGTAGTTAGAGCGTTGAGCTCCCAATCATGAGGTAGTGAGTTTGATTCCCAGACCAGGCTTTGTGTTGTGTTCTTGAGCAAGACACTTTATCTCACATTGCTCCAGTTCACTCAGCTGTAGAAATGAGCTGTGATGTCACAGGTGCCAAGCTGTATCAGCCTTTGCCTTTCCCTTGGATAACCTCAGTGGTGTGAAGAGGGGAGGCTGGTATGCATGAACGACTGCTGGTCTTTCATAAATAACCTCACCTGCACTTGTGTCTTGTGTCTTTCCTCCACACCATAGACCTTACCTTCTTCATACATTATATCTGCCTCTCTCTCTTTCTCACCTACCCCTGCCAGCTACCCAACAACATGTCATCTCTCCCCCTCCTCTCTCTCTCTTTCCCTGCCTCCCCACCTCTCTCCCCCCTGCCCCCCTCTCTGTCTCTCTCATCTCCCTGTTTACTCTATCATCATTATTATTCTGCTGGTGCCGCACCATCAGACATCCCCTACTCACTCCTGGCTCCAGGCTCCACTGCCTCACTCATTCCTACACACCTCTTACGCAAGAGGTCCACCCTGATACCTTATCACCACTATTTTTATCCCTTTCCATCTTCCCCTAATCACTCCCACTCTCTCTTCTAAACTGTGAGTAGTCATCTAACTCCTCCACAGCAAGAAACCTGTTCTGTTCTGGCCCTTTTCTCTCATACTTTACCCGTCTCTGCATCTCATTTCCTAACATAAAGTTACTCCCTTGGGGTTCACAGTTATGGTGACCTAACTACTGCTGGCAGCATTAATAAAACACCCAATACACACTCTAAAGTGGTTGGTTTTAGGAGGAGCATCCAGCCTTAGAAACAATGTCAAAGCAGACACTGGAACCTGATGCATTCCTTGAGCCCATCGAATCCTGTCAAACGGCCCAAACCATTCCACTGAAGAATATCTTTTTATTGGAGTGGGGTAAAAAAAAAAAAGATAACACCAATTAGAATATGTCTGAATTTTTCTGTTTGTTTCTAAATGTTAATTTTTAGACAATCTTTTGAATTAAAATTATGTTGGTATTTTAGAGTATGCTTGAAGAGCTGCTAGGACAAGTACAAGAAAATGACCTGGTAAATGTGCGTATGATACACATGTCGTCCATTCCCGATACTCTTTACATGGTTGAAGACCGTCAGTATGCTGTACCTTCAGTTGCCTATTTGGCACCAACCTCCACCGTAGATGTCATAGCTGGTACTATACCTGGTAGGTGAATTAATAATTAAAATCTCTGCTAATTTATATGATTATTATGTTTTCTCAGTTAAGGCAGCAAGCTGGCTGAATTGGTAGCGTGTTAAACAAAATGCTTACAAACATTCTGAGTTCAAATTCTGCTAAAGTTAGCTTGAAAGTTCATCCTTTTGGGATCAATAAGATAAGTTGAGTGCAAGGGTCGATGTTATTGGCTTACTCCTTACCCCTTGCCCCTAAAAGAAATTGCTGGTCTTATGCCAAATTTTGAAGCCATTATGTTTCAAAGTTAATATGTATCTGCATTCTTACATTTTTTAATGCAATTATTAAATTTCCCATTAAAATCAACAAAGATACTTTTAGAAAATCCAAATTTGGTTTGATGCTAAATTCCAGTATTTTCATTATAATTATTCTCCTTCAGAATTGATTGACAAGTGCTTCAATACTGTAATTATTTCATATATATATATATCTAATTGAATTTGTTTTACAGTTCCTGATAGGAATACATTAATCATGATGCTTCACCGTGAGCAGGAATTACAAAGAACCAAGCTGATTCAAAAAGCTTATTCCCTCCCGTACACAGACAAACGTGCAGTGACATATCAAATAAAATTGCGGGTTGTGAGAGAATTTGGTTTGCCTGACTCAGCTGTTGAAATCTTGCAGAACAGCCAGTATTACTATCCTGAAGAATCCCTATATGTTGAACGGCAATATCAAGTCAATACTTCTTCCACCTCTTCACCAAGCCGGCACAAGCATAGTCCAGGTACACCTGTACCACCACCAGCTCGACCTTATAGCCCTGTAGAAGTGAACTCTCCACCGGTGACGAAACTAGATTGTGTTGCTCATTGTACAACTCAGTCTAATATCCGACACAATCCTTCCACCCCGCTGCCATCTCCCACCAGGTGCTACAGTCCTGTGCAGGTAAATGCTATGAAACTCAAATTGTTTTTCAGTTAATGTTTTTTGTTGCCATTTTGAAGTACGTCCACTCAAAATTCCATTCTGACTGCTTTTGTATACCAATCTATCTTTTGTTGAGGAACGCCATGTTTGTATTTTTTGTTGAGATGTCAAAGTGAAAAATTGTCTTTGTGTGTTTTATGAATAGACATTATTGAAATCTTGCACAGGAACAGGAGTGGCTGTGTGGTAAGTAGCTTGCTTACCAGCCACATGCTCCCGGGTTCAGTCCCACTGCGTGGCACCTTGGGCAAGTGTCTTTTACTATATAGCCTCGGGCCGACCAAAGCCTTGTGAGTGGATATGGTAGACGGAAACTGAAAGAAACCCGTCGTATATGTATGTATGTGTGTATATATATATATATATATATATATATATATATATATGTGTGTGTGTGTATGTATGTGTGTCTGTTTGTCTCCCCGGCATCATTTGACAACCGATGCTGGTGTATTTACGTCCCCGTAACTTAGTGGTTCGGCAAAAGAGACCGATAGAATAAGTACTCGGCTTAAAAAGAATAAGCTCTGTGGTCGATTTGCTTGACTATAAAGGCGGTGCTTCAGCATGGCCGCAGTCAAATGACTGAAACAAGTAAAAGAGTAAGGTCCCTTGTATAGGTTGTTGAAAATAGGGTTAGGAATGATCAGTAAAATGATCAAGATTTATGTGACAATATGAAATGCTAATGAATCCAAGAAAAAACCTGAAAACTTATGCTTATACAGAGTTTAACAAGAGAAACTTGGATTGGTGAGGTTTAGAAATACCTGTAAAAGGTTTAGATCTGGTTCTCAACCATTTTTTACTATGGACCCCTTTGATTACTATTCTGGTGGACCCCCATAGCCTCTCAATGTTTTTAAATGAATTTTATAGATACCAGTGCAGTGAGCTGGCAGAAACATTAGCATGCTGGGCAAAATGCTTAGCGGTATGGCTGTGTGGTTAGGGAACTTGCTTTGCAGCTATGTGCTTTTGGGTTCAATCCCACTGTGCAGAACCTTCGACAAGTGTCTTCTATTATGATCCTCGGCTGACTAATACCTTGTGGATAAATATGGTAGATGAAGACCATGCAGAAGCCCATCATGTGTGTGTATGTATGCAAGTACATATGTATTGAAGTATATGTGTGTCTATGTAAGTATATGTGTATAAGTATGTGAATATGTATGTGTCTTTGTTTTTGTCTCGTGCCACCTCTTGACAACCAGTGCTGTTTTGTTTATGTCTTTGTAACTTAGAGATTGATATAAATAAGTACCAGACTTACAAATAAGTACTGGGGTCAATTTGTTTGACTAAAACCTTTCAAGGTGGTGCCACAGCATGGCCATAGTCCCAATGATTGAAATAAATAAAAGAAGAAAAAAAGAGGATAAGTTACTGAACAAAATCAGGCACGGACAGCCTTGTTTCAAGCAGCAAGTTGCACGAGACTTGGCTCACCATCAGGTGGGCTGCACTACTGAAAATATTCAAAGTAAATTTTCATTAGGCATAGCACTTAGGGAGTCCTGTGGGCTACAGTTTGCCCTTGACTGCTCTAAATTATACACAAGATTGTTATCTAAGTTTTAACTTATGTAAACAAAATAAGTGAAGTGAAACAATGTTTAATTATGAACAAAGTTTTAACACATTTCTTTCAATATGATTTCATATGGAGAATGAAGTACTCTGCTAGACTTCCTTGTTCTTGACACACTACATGAAGACATTCTTCAATGATGAAGTCATTAAGGTTTACAACATGTTTACATTCTCATCTTTATTAATCGTAGAATTTTCTTTTACAAACTGTTGTTTAAATTCTTTTGATAAGTTTACAAAAGAATTTGTTTTTTTGTAGATTTTTATGTTGAAGTAGTCAAATTGCATTTCTCTTGCAAAATAGTGTGTTTTGACTTTGCATTTTATGGAGTTTTATTCCTTTTCTGTTTTTTGTTTGTTGCTTTAACCCTTTAGCATTCAGATTACTCTGTCAAATATAATGTTTTTTGCCTTCTGACTACATGACTCTGGGTTCAGTCCCACTGCATGGCACCTGGAACAAGTGTCTTCTATTATAGCCTCGGGTAGACGGAAACTGAAATTAAACCATAGTGTGTGTGTGTGTGTATATATATATATATATATATATATATATATATATATATGTATATGTATGTGTGTGTATATGTATGTGTGTATGTGTGTGTGTGTATGTATATATATATATATATATATATATATATGATGATGATGATATATATATTTATTTGTTCCCCAGCAACACTTGAAAACTGGTGTTAGTGTGTTTACATCCCTGATAGCAGTTCAGCAAACGAGGCCTATAGAACAAGTACCAGGCTTTGCAAAAGAAAAAATAAGTCCTGGGATTGATTTGTTTAACTAAAATTCTCCAAGGCAGTGCTCCAGCATGGCCACAGTCAAATGACTGAAACAAGTAAAAGATAAAAGATAAATTAATCATGCATCATCACTTAGGTTTGAGATTTCAGTGATGTTGTTGTTTACTTTAAGAATGACATTGTAGGGTAGGAGTGAGAAGCCAGATCTGGCCAGTTTGAACATAAAACAGAATATTTGGGCCTCATATGGCCAGTTTAAATACTAAAGGGTTAAAGTTTCTTTTACTTTTTCCTTACTAGTTGATAAAATGGCAGAGCTTCTCATGTGTGCTCCCTGCTGACTTTGTGGCCTCATAACTTCCAGGAAAATGGATATTTTTTTAATGAAAGTTTCTATAAATACATTTCAGATGGTGTACATTCTGATAATATTGAAATGTGAAGTGGGGAATTTTGGAAAATTCGCATAAGATGGCTTTGTTTATTAATAACTTTGAGAAAAATGGGTAATATTTTATGAAATTTTATATAAATACCTTTCAGAATGTGTAGATTACAATTATATTGGAATTTAGTGTGAAAAACAAAAATTTGATGGGCTCATATACATGCATATTGACACACATCACATATATCTACAAATGAAACTTGAAATTTTGAAAGAAATCGTGATGTGTGTCAGTGTGTATGTCTGCATGCTTACTATGTTTCTTTTCATATCAAATTTCAATGTAATCGTAATTTACTATGAAAAGTATTTGTAGAAAATTTCATAAAAAAATACTCATTTTTCTGAAAGTTATGAGGAAAGAAAGCCAACTCGTGTGAGTTTACCAAAGCTCCTCTTCCCACCCATAGAACAACAAATTCCAATATAATCAGAATGTACACCGTCTGAAGAGTATTTATAGAAAATTTCATTAAAAAATATTCATTTTTCTGGAAGTTATGAGGAAATAAAATTGATGGGGGCACATGTGTGTAGGTATTCCACTAAAACACTCACACGACTCAATTTAATCTCCATTTTCATTGCTGATTTTCTTATATTTTTCTTTAGAACGAACCAAATACCTGTGGAGAGAATG
Source organism: Octopus bimaculoides (assembly GCF_046866305.1). Taxonomy (NCBI): domain Eukaryota; kingdom Metazoa; phylum Mollusca; class Cephalopoda; order Octopoda; family Octopodidae; genus Octopus; species Octopus bimaculoides. The sequence goes on from NC_142938.1 coordinate 6,407,541, forward strand.
CACTTAGTGAAGTGATGCCTGATATTGCTATGGCGACTGCCTCATTGGATCAGATGCACATGCATGAGACTGATTTAGATTTGGACATTGTTTCTGATGGCATTCATCATGGAACACTATATGTATGAGACGTTTCCCCGTATCCCTTCCCCGACCAAGGACACTCTTCAACTTGTTGATCCTTCTTAAACTGCTGCTGCTGCTGCTGTTGCCGTTGATTTGCTGCTGTCACCTGTGCCATGTAAATCGCACAGAACAAACTAGCCTATTGCCGCTCCACAAAACACAATGGCTTGGTGCTGGTGCCGAAGAGAATGGCTTGTTGTCACAACAGAAGAGATTAAGCCTGTTAGTAACATAGGACTGTTGCAGTTGCAGAGCTGATGCAGAATAGCAAATAACCCGTGGAATTATTGTACTTACTGCATTAAGACTTGTTGATGGCTGTTGCCAAAAGCATTGGATTTTCAAATTTACAGCTTACAAGACCTCTCATGTTTGATAAATCTTTTGAAGCTAATTGAGTTTATAGTCTTTCCACAGCCATTTCATTACTGACTTGAAAGCATGTCAACTGTCTATTTATTATTTATTTATCATATTTATTGACTTATTTTGAATAATTTCCACCTTTTGCTGTTTTATTTATTTTTTTTTTTATCATTTTGTTTTAAAAGTTGATTTTTTTTTTTTCCATCTCCATCATTTCATTTTTGCATTTTAATTTGGTTGCCGAATTTCGTAAGTCTTAAGTCATTCGTCATATAAAACGTCCTACAATGAAGTAACTTTATCTCCAACAATATGATGCCTTTGCTAAAATCTTATTTTGCAGTTTTGTTTGAGAACACAAAACCCTTTTGATAAAACCAAACCCCTGCAAATAACACAGCTACTTAAGGAGTATCTCAGTATCTCAACAAAGACTGTTGTCAATAGAACATTTAGTTGAAAATGTGGAACATTATTTATTTACCGAATAAATATTTTCTAGAGTCATTTTCATAAATTTATAAGTTGTAAAGTTTTCTGCTCACTGCATAAACTATATATTGATGTTTTTAAATTTTTTTTTTTCATCAGCAGCTAGAAAGGGATAACAAAATACAAGCTTTAGTATAACTTTAAATTTAAGTTAAGGAAACGTAGAATTCTGAATCTGTTTTTCTCTTTTGTCTCATCACCTAATGTGTACAGTAACGACACGCTTAATCTGTTGTGTAAGCTTTCCTATCAATAATTACTGTTTAGGTATTTATTAAACCATTAACTCAGTATATATTTGCTTCTAGTCATCCCTACTTCATATATATATATATATATATATATATATATATATATATAATAGTTTGTAATTAAAAGATAGTACTCAATACATGGTAAAGAGTATATTGTTTACTTAAACTGAGTTCTTTTTTTTTTGCAACTCAAGTTTCATGCCTCTGAAATCTATAAGATATTTTCTTTGGTGCATGGCTACCATTTTCATTGGCTAGTTTCTGAATGTCATTTCGTTAGGTTGGTAGGGTTTTGATTATTCTCGTTTTGTCTCTGTTCATTGGCCAATGACTGGTGAGAACATCACAATAATTAAAATTGATACTTAAAAAGAAACCGTCCTCACAAAATAATGTTGAGAAACTAGGCAATAAAAATGATTACCACACACAGAAAAACAAGCCTGCTTCAAAATTATATATATATGTGTGTATATATACGATTTTACTTAGGTATAGTGATCCAAATAACCAGTGGTTAGAACTCAATATATTTATGCTTTAAGTTAAAGTGTTAGGCAAATACAAAGTGTAATATCAATTAATGAATGACAAAAGAACAGGAGGTGTGTAATCACTATCATTGGCATTAAGCTATTTCTGCTGTAGGAAGCGGTGTACTCTGAGCTAAGTGCTATGCTTCTTAGAGTAGAAAGAGTCGTAAAGCAAATGAAAGCATTTATTTATATAGCCCTTGTTCTTTTGTCAGCCCTTAATTTTTGTGTGTGTGTGTGTGTGTGTGCGTGCATGCGTGCGTGCAAGATATCTCAGTTGATCAGCCTTTACGAAGTTTCTTAGAAAAGTTTGTCAAACATCATAGGGAACATAAATTCAATATTCTAGCAAAATTCTGTAAAAGAATTTTTTATTTTTTGCATATTAGGTTCTCGAAGGTTTTTTAAAAAAAAGTCAGTCATAAATTTTTTATTATTCATTCTCACATTTCACTGGGTTTTTTTAAAATTATTATTTTGGTCACAAAAGAATGTAACTTTCATCCAAATACATCTGAAATACTTATCTCTCTGCTGGCAGATTGATAAGTTCTGTTTTTTTCTTTGGATGGTACATTTTGATATTTGACATCAATAAATTTAGTCTATTCCAATGTTAAGAATTTTATTTACTGTTCCCCCCCTCCCCCTGCCATCTATCATTTTGTTATTGTATTTATGATTTTCGAAAGGGAAGAAAATCCACTTTTTAAATATGAACCATTCATTCAATCAAACAAGTGTTACTTTCTAACAAACCAACCAACAAAAAGTTTAAAATAAACCACTCTATTTTCAAGTTTTTTTTTTGTTTATTTTTTAACTTTCCTTGTACAAAACCCAGTGTTAATAATGGTAAACTAACAGCCATTTAGCTTTTATTTTCTATTTTCCTCATCACATAAAATGTAAAGTTTATGTCCAAAATATTTATTTATTCTCATGCTAGCTAGATTCTAGAAATATTTCTTATGGTGCTTCATACCTCTTTCTCTCTCTCTTTCTCTCTCTCTCTCTCTCATTCATACAAACATACCTTTTCTGCTCATAATAAATTTCCCAGTTTTTTTCTCTGAGATTATGTTTAGCATGATTAAATTTTTTTTTCAAGCAATAAAATTCTTTTCTTCTTAGACAAGACAAATAGTATTGGTTAACTGGAGAAGAAAAGCCACTACATTGTTAAAGAAAAGTGTTAGTGTTTTATAGAATTTCTTTGAGTTGTAAAATTATTTGTGTTTATGTTGGGCACAAGAAATACCTTCTTGATATATTGAAGGAAATCTAGCATTTTAAGGTAATGTCTCCTTTATTTTCTTTTTATTTTTTCGTTCTATAAAAAGAAAAGAATGAGTCATTATCTGTTTCTCCTACACTCGTCTCTCACCCACTGTAGATTTAAGGAAATTTGGCAATTTCTGTTTTTAAAAGGTAGAATATTGGATTCCAACAATGAAGATGAGTTGTGAAATCAGTTCACAAGAATTAGCCCACAATTATGTAACTTACTCATCAAATTAGAGATTACTGACAAAATTAGTTTGATTGCTATGATTATTGATTACATTATAAATGATCTCAAAATATTAAATACAGACATTAATTTACCCCACTTTACTTGAGAATATAGCTTTAGACCATGGCTATTTCTTTGAATATCACACATCTTAATTTCAGCTTCAGTTCCATATTGTTTTAAAGCACATGCATAGGCAATGAGTAGTGGTGGGGGTGGGCACTATTTTAAAATGATACACTCCTTTACATGAATTACAATTGGTAGAATTCTTCTTAGAAATAGTTGCATTTCCGTTAAAGCGAAATTTCTACAAATGTTTACTTGCTAGTTCTTAACCTTTATCAGAAGTGTATATTCCATTAACCTATGTTATTTAACCATCAAGTCTATGATGATAGTCACCTCTTATCATTCAGGAGTAAAATCAGCAGCAAGATGGGTCCACAGATAACTGATGATGTCTATCCAAGGATGGAAGGTGATTCCAATGCTAGAATAAAGGATCAAGTTGACACAAAATCTTAAGGATTACTGTCTGGATTAACTCCTTTGCTTCTCTGCACCATTCCTGACATAATATGGAACCTTTATGTACAGAAGAATACTGTTTGACCTGGTGTGTGTTCCCGGGTATGAGGATTTTGAGAAATAAATTTTAGGAATACCTTAAGCATCTCTTAAAATCTCTTTTCTGAACTTCCTGGAGTTGGCTGCTGCAGTATTTCAGTTTTCTTTGTTCTAAAGGCAAGACTGATGTTTGTTTATGTAGTGAATAGTAACTTGTCTTGGACATCAGTTTCTGAGCAAGCATCAGGGATGCAGTCATTTGCAAACTTGATATTTTTGCCAAGTTGAACATTTTGCCAGCCAACCCTGCTGGACACTATTTGAGATTGTAAACAGTTCTGATGTCTTTCCATTTTCATGGATATTTTGATGCCTGTGTAAAATGGCTGCATCAAAAAGATGAACTTCTTTGGTATCTGCTTTTAGCAATGATCTTCCACCTCATAAATGCTGATAACAATGAAGTGCTTGCTTGGTTGAGTTAGTACAGGTGCAAGATAAGCCAGTTCTGTTATTGGCAGCGAACATCCTCTCAACTGCTCCTCACCTCCTCGCCTGCAATCCTCATTGGCTTTTGTACAAAGTCCCTGATCAAGATCTGCAATGAACCAGCTCAGCAGGATGCTGGCAAATATCTTGTCAGTAAGGAGGCAACACCTGACAGCTCCTTTTCACCTTGGACAGATCTGCATTTCTGAGCCAACTTGTTTGTAGAGGTCTGCATCCTTGAGCTTCTGAGGGCAAAATCTTATTGGTCAAAGGTCACTCCATTTATCTGTTCTTCTCTCTGGTCACATAAAAGCTATTTAATTCATTATATTATTCTATCTTCTGTTGTAGACTGTAATACTTTCAAAATCAACTCAAGAACTATTTAAATAATCTGATTATAATTCTATCAACTTTATAGATGAAATATTTCTGTTATATTTACATTTACACTATATTGGTTGCTTTAGTGGTCAAATAGATTGAAATGTAGTGTAAGTGTGTTGTGAAAAGATTTTCATGTTAACAATTTGAAAAATAATGTTAACATCTCAGCTAGGAGGGGAATATTTCAGAATGTACTTTAGTTTCTGTAACATCTGCCTATTTATTAAGAAAAAACGCTTTGTCATATGAATGATAGTAGAAAAATATTACTGTATTTGATGGCACAGAGCTATATGATCATATTAGATGCACCCCAATTTCAGTAGAGCATATTCAGGAGAGAAATGTTTGTTGTGCATTAAAGCTTATGGGTGACCCAACTTTACATATAGGATCCTTTTTGAGACTTTTTTTTCTTTGCAAAAAAGTACATCTTATGTGCCATCAAATATGGTATATTTTAGAACATATTGGTCTCTATCATACAGTGCCTATATAGTGTGAAAAAATCAGTATGGACGAAATGCTTTGTGGTATTTAGTTGGGTTCTGAGATTAAATTTTGTTGAAGTCAACAACTTCCAGATCTGATGAAATAAAGTAGCTGTTGAAGTACTTCAAACCCTCACCCTTCCACCAATAAAAATAATAATAATAAATTGTAGCCTTCCTTGTGCCTGTGTTAGAAATCATTATTATCCTGGGTATACTAAACAGTACCATTTTCTTTTCTTTTTTTCGTTTTCGTTTTTTTTTCATTGTACATATCAAAAATATCAATACATTTTTTTGTTTAATCAAAATTGAGAATTATAGTCTTTTGATACTGGAAACAGCAGTTTAACATTCAATTTTGAAAAATAAAAATGTAAAAAAGAAAAAGAAAATGCAATGAGATTTATTCAAATTAAAACTGAGATTGGCATTTTTTTTTCCTTGCTCAAAGAAATTTTGTTCATTTGTACTTTTTTTTTCTCTATGCAATGGGCTTGTCTTATTTTCTTCAGCTGCAGTGTAAATGATACTTTTTATAACATCTTCAGTCAATTAATTAATTAAATAACATTTACAATAAATTTACAATTGAATTTTAAAATATTTCCTATGTAAACATATACTTTAGCAAACATATACTTCAGTGGAATTCTGTAAACATATACTTTAGTAGAAATAGTGTAATTAGTAACAACTTATTTGAAAAAATGCTCTGCGTTTAGTATTTATTAAAAATGCTAGCCATTATAATAGTAACTTGTCGCCATAACCCCTTAGCATTGAGATTACTGTCAAATATAATATTTATTTATTCACATTGTTTTGAATTAACCATGCATTATCTCATAGCTTTGAGATTTTGAAGATGTTCGTTTTTAGAATAACATTGTGTGAAAGGCTAGATCTGACCAGAATTGCCGGCCTTGTGCCAAAATTTAAAATCAATATTTAAACTGACAGAACAAAAGTCTTTTTTTTTTTTTCATCTAAAAAGAACAAAACAAATAATTAAATAAGTAAAGAGATTTGTTAGAAAATATCTGACTTGATGAAGGAAATCAATTATAATTTATTATTAAATACGACGCTTTAAGGATGGTGGATCGGCAGAATTATTGGAGTGATAGACAAAAGGCCTTGTGGTATTTCTTCCAGCTCTTCATGTTCTGGCTCCAAATCCCACCGTGGTCAACTTTGCTTTTCATCCCTTTGAGGTTGTTAAACTTAAGTACCAGCTATATACTGGGGTTGTTGGTATCAACTAATTGCCTCCCCCACCAAATTTCAGGCTTTGTGTCTATTTTAGAAAGAATTTTCAATACAATATTTTATAAGTGAGAGAGAGGGACTGGGATGGAGTAGGCTGTATGAGGTGTTATTACTTGAGGAGGAGTGTTAGGACTTGGCTTTTGTGTCTTGTTAATGAATGACATGCTCTGTAAGTCTGGAATTTTAACACCTGATTTATTCAAGACGATTATTTATAAGCATCAGGTGTGTTGCAGTTTAGAAGTGAGGATTGATTGATTGAATGGATGTTGGCCAGTCATTGAGTGGTATGAAGCCCTTGTCATTTTTTTTTCCCTACCTATCACTAACTTCTTTAGCAAAAAAAAGTAACACAAAAGGATTGAACATTGAATGATGCATTTTATCATAATTTAAACCCAAACCATATTTAATTGTCAACCTGAGGGAAAAAAATGTTTAAATTATCAACTTATGAAGGGTAGGGGGATCTATCTGTTACCATGTGTTGTGAAAAACTATGAAAAAAAAAAATATTTCAAAATTTGCAATGAGATCAAGCCAAAAAAGTTGTCCAGATCAACATTGTATAATTGTCTGTATATATTTCTCTCTAATTTTATTTATTTTAAATTTACATTTAAAGTTTCATGTGCACTGTTTTTTTTTTCTATAAAAAATTAATAAAAAATTAAATTTACAAATATATTGAAGTTTTTGTCATTATATTTTAAATCATGGCCAATATATTGTATGTTTTCTCATATATATAATGTTTGTAAACATTTCGATCAGGTTTGACTCCTAATATTTAAGCTTGACCAAATTTACTGCAACAGATTTTCTACAGCTGGATGCCCTTCCTGTCACCAATCCTCACCTGTTCCCAAGCAACATAACATTTCCCCATGGCTAGGCATGTTTTTACAGAATATTGGAAATGGCAGGGAGTCAGTGGGTTGCAGCCAAAACTGAAGCACCACACACAAGGGTTTTTAGTTTTTTTTCTTTTTCCTCAATACAGTTTTTTTGTTGTTAGTTATTTCCTCGTTTGTCCAAGAAATGATGTGCGAAGGAGATATTGGTATCAAGGGAGATAACTCGAAGCATACAGAACATTTCTGTACAGATATACTGGAATATCATGAAGTAAGATTTTCAACTTATGCTGATATAAACTTTATATTGATTTGTTCTTAGGTAAGTTGATAAAAGCTTGCATATATATGTGTGTGTGTGTGTGTGTGTGTGTTTACGTACACAGTTTGGTTTTTGGACAGAACAAAGCTGCCTAACAACTAAACCATAATACTATTCTTAATAATCCCCTGAAGAGAATGGATACTGACTGCATGTACCGTGATTTTACTAAAGCCTTTGTCAAGATTGATCAAAGAATTATCTGCCATAGGTCAAGGGATCCTGGTATCACAGGAGAACTCAGAGTATGGCACTTTGAATTTTTACTGGTAGGAATCAATCTGTTGTTGCAAATGGTCTCCTCTCTGCCAAGTCACCTGTAATAAGTGGTGTGTCTCAAGGTACAGTTCCGAGACCACTATTATTTATCCTTACTCTATCAGATACAAGCTTAAAGATACTTTCGGCCAATCTAACAAATTACACTAATGACTTAAAAATATTGACGGTTATCCAGACTGCAGAAGATGCTGTCACACTCCAGAATTAGCTGAATCTCATCTATTTTTTGGTAGACGAAAATGATATAAAATTCAGTTCATTGAAGTTTCAGGTTTGTTGTGAAAATAAAACAATTGTGGAAATTGAAAATGCCTGGGGGTTAAAATGTTGCTATGTTTAATTACTAGAAAAACACAAAATTTTCGCTTAGATCAGTCAAGGTCATTTACTCCCTCAAACAGCCCAAACTCCGCTATTGTAAAAAATTTACAAAAAGTACCCATTTTCGGAGTTTAGGTGGCTTGAAGGAGTAAATGCCCTTGATTGATCACAGCGAAAATTTAGCATTTTTCTCGTAATCAAATATAACAACATTTTAACTCTCAGGCATTTTCAATTTCCACAATTTTTTTTATTTTCACTCCACCCTAATGGATATGCATCTGATATAAATTGTTTGATACTAGATAATGTAACAATTCAAAGTACAAATAAAATACAAGACTTAGTAATCATGTCAAATGATGCATCTTTCAAAAGCCATCTCACCAATTTGACTTCTAAATGCACGATATCTCATAGGGTGGATATTAAAAACCTTCATATTATAAGAACCAGTAGTTATGCCAACTCTATAGAAACCCCTTTCAGTAGACTAGGTTACTGCTCACAGCTTTGGTCTCCAAACACATTTGTCTCCTAGAAGAAATTGAATGGTTACGAGAACATTCAGTAGGAAAATAACTTCAGTTAAAGGGCTTAATTACTGGGAAGGTCTCAAAGGTCAATGTCTCCACTCTTTTGAAGAATGTAGAGAGAGATACAGTTGTGGCCAAAAGTTTGGAACTTTTATATTAAAGGCCCAAATATATATGTTGTATATATTTGAATCAAATTGTACTTGGACATAATAATTTCAATTTTTTAAAAAATTGTTCCAGACTTTTGGCCACAACTGTATATTGTTATTTATGTATGGAAGAACCTGGCATTAAAGAAAACTTCAATGCAAGAGCTGGTAGATACTGTCAGCTTCCACATACACCACCTCCAAAACCAAGATCTAAGTTACTATGCTGCAACAATGTGATATTTAGAGGCCCTCAATTGTTCAACTGCTTATCTTAAGAAATAAAGGACTTCTATGGAAACATTCAAGAAACCATTGGATGAATTCCTAACCCAAAATACCAGACCAGTCAACTATACAAAGTTACACTCAAGGAAGATCACTTGCTGCTAACTCAATTGTAGACCAACTTTTTGCCATAAAACTTCAACAAAACAATGATAACAGCAACATATGGCTGTGTGATTAAAACCTATATATGGCCATAAAATTTTTTACTGTATTTAGATTAAAGCATTATGGTAAGCTTTCACAATCTGGAAGAGAAGGACAGTATGCATTTTGTATGTTCAGTCGGATGCTTCCTGGTGAGTTCATGTCCAAACATGTAGGAGCAGGTATTGCATTGCAAAATCACAACCTGGGGTATATATGGGTTAAGAGGCACATTTTGCAACCACTTTATGGCAAGTGTCTTTTACTATAGCCCCAAGTCAACTAATGGCTTGTGAGTGAAGTTGTTTTATGGAAACTGTGTGGAAGCTCATTGTGTATGTCTCTGTAATCCTTTGATATTGCTGCACCTCTTATGTGTCCATAGCTTACACTGGGTACATCTTATAGAGTTTCTACCTACGCCTTTTCTACAGATTGAGCAGGGCCATCCACCTGAAGTGATTTGTGGTTTGTCTGCCTTCCTACTTATTAAGACTTTGGTTTTAGCTAGATTGACTCTAAGGCACTTCAATTCTAATCCTTGCTTCCACACCTGAAACTTCTCCTCTAGTTCTGATAGTGACTCAGCAATTAGAGCAAGGTCATCAGCATAGAAGAGCTCCCAGGGGCATCCTGTCTTGAATTCCTCTGTTATTGCCTGGAGGACTATGATAAATGGGAGGGGGCTGAGGACTGAACCTTCGTGGACCCCTACCTCTACCCAGAATATTTCACTGTACTCGTTGCCAACTCTCACCTTACTGACAGTGTCCCTGTACATGGCTTGCACAGCTCTCTCTAACGATTCATCTATCCCTAGTTTCCTCATTGACCACCAGATAAGGGATCGGTGGACCCTGTCAAAAGCTTTCTCTGTGTCAATGAAAGCCAGGTACAGGGGTTTATCTTTGGCTAGGTATTTCTCTTGTAGCTGTCTTACCAGAAATATAGCATTTGTGGTGCTTTTTCCTGGCATAAACCCAAATTGCATCTCATCTAGACTGACTCTCTCCCTAATTAGTTGGGCTATGACCCTCTCCGTGACTAAATTGTAGTTGTGGCTGATGCCAGTGCCACCTGACTGGCACCCGTGCTGGTGGCAGGTAATAAGCACCATTCAAGTGTGGTTCGATGCCAGTGCTGCCTGACTGGCTCCCTTTGCGGTGACATGTAAAAACACCATCCAAACATGGCTGATGCTAGTCCCCCCACCTGACTGGCGCCTGTGCTGGTGGCACATAAAAAGCACTATCCAAACGTACATGGTTGTTGCCAGTGCTGCCTGACTGGCTCTCGTGTTAGTGACACGTAAAAACCACCCTCTACACTCTTGGAGTGGTTGGCGTTAGGAAGAGCATCTTGCAGTAGAAACCTTGCAGGATCAGATTGGAGCCTGGTACAGTCTTCTGGCTTTCCAGTCCCCAGTCAAACCGTCCAACGCATGCCAGCATTGGAAAACGGACGTTAAACGACGACGATGATGATGACATATATATATATATATATATATATATATATTTTGAGAATTTACAAAAAAAAAAACAAAAAGCAACAACGACAAAAGACGAAAACGGGTGTGTGAACAACAAACAGATGTATTAGTTTAACGCTCGGGAAGTGAGAAAGTCTTTTACGTTTCGAGCCTACGCTCTTCGACAGAAATAAACAGGGAGAGAAAATAGAAAACGGTATAGTGGCTAGCGATCTATCATATATATATATATATATATATATATATATATATATATATATATATATATATATTTATATATATATATTTATATAAAGGGCATTATTACAGAAAATAATAACGCCACACAGTGGACTTCTCAAAATAACCACATTTAGTACGTAATGCGAGGAAAAACAACCAACAGAAGACGACCAACTTTCTTTTAAATAAACTTAACTGTGTATATCAGCACAGTATTGTCCCAAAAATATATATAAATAAACAGAATTCTCACCTCACCAAAAACGAACACACTACGTATCCGACAGAGTAAAGGGAATGAAGTTTATCTGTATATATCTTCATCAAAGAAGCGGGAATACTTCTGGGTTGCTTCTGGTACCCATGTGGAGACAGGAATAAAAATTCAACATTGAATATATTCCGTGTGTATATTTGATAAAAAATGCCCTTTATATAAATATAAACGAATAATTATATTCTTGGGAATAGAAATTTCCCTTATGAATTTTTTTACACACTGGCTTCTTGATAAAATTCTTGTAAATGAGTTTTATCCCTTTTTGAATTTATATATATATATATATATATATATATATATATATATATATATATATATATATATATATATGTGTGTGTGTGTGTGTGTGTGCTAGTATTATAACCCGATTTCATTTGGGTCTAATCGGGTCACATTTTAAAGATGAGGAATTTTGCCCTAGAGGCCACGCCTTTCTATTGACCAAACTCAAAGTTGCCTGCAAACTCTCCAGCACTTTCAACACAAACACACACACACATATATATATTATTATTATTATTAATAATATTTAGCAAAAGTAACAGAGTGACTCAAGGTCCGAGAGTTTCGTGCATTGACACTTATCAAAGTTTGGTAAGTGCTAATGCACGAAACTCTTGGACGTAGAGTCACTCTGTTACTTCTGCTAAATATTAATAAAAATATAGATACACTCATATTTTGTGTTCTATTTTTCCTGGTTGCATCAATCTATATATAAATACTTATTAATTTTGATACATGCATACACATGTGTGTGTGTATCTATATATACATACACACCACACACATGCATTAGTAACATATTAGTGTATGTTGATGTCTGTATAGATGTATGTCGATGAAAGGAAGTGGTTGCCTCCGTGTACTCGGGTAGTTAACTACGCAGCGCCTCCTGCTTCAGTCGGACAGAACTAAACGACAAAATGGCTGACCGGCATGATTTACCCTACCAAGCTGAGTACGCAAAAAGTAACCGTTCTACTTGCAAAGCATGCAAAACTGGCATCAAACAAGGCAATCTTAGAATGGCAGTTATGGTTCAGGTGCGTAGCTAATATGATTTTGTTTGTTTTTCTTCGTTTTTCGTCATGTTTAACAACAACTCGTTGCGGAATCGAGCTGCCGGTTTTCTCAAGATGATGCCGATGTATGTTTCATTTGTATAATTTCTCCGCTGTTTTTAAAACGCAAACGTTAAAAAAAACATTCTGAGATATATATCTGTCCTTTATATATCTTAAATTCTAAATAAAACACGATAGTATATTCTTGATAAAACACAGCTTCTTATCCAAAGTCCTGGTTGTTTCTTTTTTTTTTCATGAAGCCTTAAACAATAATATTATGATCCGAATGTTTTTATTATTTTCATATTTAAATTAAATTTATAAGACGTAGTTGACGTAAGAATAAAATGCCCGTTAGAATATTCATATTAGAAACTTTGACCGTTGTGGGTGTTCCTTTTCTTTTGTGTAGGGGCTGTGGGGTTTGTATTTGCTTCACCGATCCCACGTGTCTTTTATTTGGTGCTTCATGTTGACCAGAATTTCTCCCAACCTCAACAACTTATCTCCTGTTCTATTTCAGTCTCGTTGTTTCGTTAATGTTTCCATTAATGCTGAAGCCTGACCAGTGTCTGCTATATATATATATATATATATATATATAGATAGATATATAGATACACAGGCATAGCGAGTTATATATAAACTCGTTATCTACCTATATATGTGTGTGGGTGCAGCTATTTAGTAATCCACCTTTTTCCATAACGATTCACTTGACTTGCTGGAAATAGCAGCCAAATGTCCATAAAATCAGATCCTATCGTTTTCGGAAGGAACGTATTTCATACTGTCATTCTCGTTACACAATCACTTAAAGAATGACTGGAATGGTCGTGGCTGGAACGCCATTAATCATTGAATTAGACCTGTCTAAACAACAATCGACTCGTTTTAACTTTTTTTTTGTTTTTTTTTTCTAATGTTTTTCCCTTGGCTTGAGTAAACGTCTAATTATTCATAATTGATAATAATTAAATGTTTATAGTCTATTTATTACAGTAATCGAGGAAAATATATTGGAATTTAATTTGTACGGTGTTTAAGTGTATTTCGAAACAGGTTAAAAAAAAAGAAAATCAAGTTGTTTTTGACAGCATAACCTGTCAAACATTTTCCCGCCAAATAATGTTGGGGGATGTTTTTCTGTCAATCGATGACCCCTTATTAATAATTTTATTACAAACTTAATGAATTGTTAAACGAGCCAACATTGCTGTTTTGAATTTATTGTGATACATGTTGTGTGACCTACATATTGAAATATCTTGTTACTATTCATGGTATTTAAAAATCAAAATAATGAATGAATGAATGAATATTTACAGAACGTTATGAAACTTGAATATTAAATATTTTTATTATTATTATTATGTATTCAAAAATATATATTCTATTAAATCTACCTTAATGTAAGATTGATTTTATTAAAAGAAAGAAGGTCAACATGACCTGCACTATTTATTGATTTTTAACCGTTTTACGTTCTATTCTTCCTTTAGATATTTTTATTTTTGATTTCTATTTCGGTAATGTCAGATATTAGGCATTTTTGTTTCTTAAAAATATGATTTTGTTTAAATGTAAGTTTTGTTGAGAACATTTCATCAACGTTTGCAAACTGAATATTAATTTTATTTGATCGCAATCCGCCCTCTTACGTGCCTACAGCTTGTCACATATTTGTTGTTACATTGTAGTTTAAATTAGAATGTCGTTAGGCCTCTGGTAACTAAATGTAGCATTTCGTCAGACCCCTGGTTACTAAAATTAGGATTTCGTTAGGCCTGGTAACTAAAGCTAGTATTTCGTCAAATCTCTGGTTACCAAAATTAGGATTTCGTCAGAGCTCTGGCTACTAAAATTAGGATTTCATCAGATCTCTGGTTATTAAACTTAGGATTTCGTTAGGTCTGGTAACTAAAGCTAGTATTTCGTTAAACCTCTGGTTACTAAAATTAGGATTTTAGACCTTCGGTTACTAAACTTGGGATTTCATCTGGCCTCTGGTTACTAAAATTAGCATTTCGTTATGTCTCTTGGTAGTTAATAATCGAACATTTCGTTAAACTTATGATTAAAAGTATTCTAGCCATGATTACATCTCGAGGTATGTAGGCAATGTTATTGAAGTGAACATTGTGAATCATCATCGAAATACTAAATTCTAGCACCTCAACCTGTTAAAGTTTGGGTTTAAAGGCCACAGTTATGTCGTTGTGACTTCGTATAAAATGTGATTAGTTAAATCGGCACTATCATGCTATTAGCTGTCAGAAGTGAAAGTACTCACTGCTAGTGAAGTATCTGTCTGTATGCCTGCATGCCTGTTGCTGTGTCCGTCTGTCTGTCTGCCTGCTGGTTTGAGTTGATACTTTGGCTTACTTACTGATATCTATCTATCTATCTATCTATCTATCAATCACTCGTCCACCTTATTAGAAAACACAAATTTAATATAAAAACATATTTCCTGAAATTGCAAATTATTTAAAATATAAAAATATAATTTTCAACAGAGAGAATTTATCAAAATAGAAAACAAATGAAGTTTGAAGTTTAAAAATAATAGGATCGACCACTCACGACTAGCTAGCGCGGACGCGAGTACCCTTATACTCTGTGTTTTCAAACGCATGGATATAGGTGTCAAATTTGTTCCAATAACTTTCGAGTAATAGATAGATAGATAGATAGAGAGAGAGACAGACAGACATATAGCTCGCTCCGGCCAGTCATGGTATTAGCTGTCAGCAGCCAAAGAATCGACAGGCCAGCAACAGGCATGCAGGCAGACAGACAGATACTTCACTAGCAGTGAGCACTTTCACTTCTGACAGCTAATAGCATGAACACAAGATAAAGATCTACAAAATGAAAGACAAACTATTTTTAGTAACCTTTTTACTACAGAAATTAGATATACCCACTCAAGATTTCAGTATTATTTTAACTGTACGAAGCAGTTGAGCAATGTCATGTTTGTAATTATTTTTTGTTAAGAGATGTCAACTTCATTGAGGCAACGTGACTTGCAGAAAATACCAATTTTAGTTTTTAGCATCATTACTGAAATAACCATGAAATGTAATTTCGCTGTGAAAGTGTTAAAAGTCGGTTGTCTTCCACTTTTTAAGCCATTTGTACAGACCCGTGACTCGAAACGAACGATATTTTAAGTTTTATTCAATTTTCAGTTCCGCTCACACACATCATTAAAGTGAAACTTAGCTTGAGGCTGCAAAAAGATGAAAAAGGATGCGGAAGAAATAGACTATAAAAAGTACCACAAAAAAAAAAAAAAGATTTCAGTTCAAAATTCTAAAGATCATCAAAGTGAAAACTTAAAAGTCGAGTACCTAAAAGTAACAAATGACTATTTTAAAAGAAACCAATTCAGGTGGGATACGTAACTCTTTCTTTTTTGAGATGATGAAAATTTAAATAAATATTGTTATATCATCATCATCATCTTTTAACGTCCGCTTTCCATGCTAGCATGGGTTGGACGATTTGACTGAGGACTGGCGAACCAGATGGCTACACCAAGCTCCAATTTGATTTGGCAGAGTTTCTACAGCTGGATGCCCTTCCTAACGCCAACCACTCCGAGAGTGTAGTGGGTGCTTTTACGTGCCACCGGCACGACGGCCAGTCAGGCGGTACTGGCACCGGCCATGCCCAAAAGGGTGTTTTTTACGTGCCACCCCAACAAGAGCCAGTCCAGCGGCACTATATTTATTTTTTTGGCCAAAATAAACATACGCACAATATATTCGTTCTTCGCTCGTATATTATTGTTCTCTTTTTTTTAATTTTATGTCCATTGTTTTGAAATCTTTCAAACATTTGTGTCCTCAGCGACTCTTATAACATCCACGTGTTTCCTTCATGTCGCTGAAGTGGTCACATGACGAAAGATTTCCAGACAATGGACATAAGATAACAAGAACAATAATAAACGAGTGAAGAACAATATACACTCTTTTACTTATTTCAGTCATTTGACTGCGGCCATGCTGGAGTACTGCCTTTAGTCGAGCAAATCGACCCCAGAGCTTATTCTTTGTAAGCCTAGTACTTATTCTATTGTTTTCTTTCGTCGAACCGCTAAGTTACGGGGACGTAAACACACCAGCATCGGTTGTCAAGCGATGTTGGGGGGACAAACACAGACATACAAACATATACATATATATATACATATACGACGGGCTTCTTTCAGTTTCCGTCTACCAATTCCACTCACAAGGCTTTGGTTGGCCCGAGGCTATATAGTAAGACACTTGCCCAAGGTGTCAGTCACGCAGTGGGACTGAACCCAGCACGATGTGGTTGTTAAGCAAGCTCCTTACCTCACAGCCAGTCTTTATTTTAGTAAAAAAACAAAACCATCCTGAAATATATCTGTTTCAACACATGATTTCACATCAGGAATTTTGCAAAATAAATTCATAAACGACTTAAATAAATAAAAAAATTACTGACATCTCGTTTACAAGCATTTGCTTAATCAGATCTTCCTAAACTGGAACCTTAAACTGATTTATTTTTCACTGTAGAATTTGGAAAATTTAGCATATAATATTAGCAGAAGGGAAGCTATGAGGCAGGTTTACTTAGCCAGAGGAGAAGCAGATAAAAAGTTTGTCATTGTTCTGCTTCGTGAGGACCAGAGACTTGAAGTGTTTCGAATATATGTACTGAAGTTGATTTGTTTGATTAAGCAAATCAAAGCTCTGGGTGCTCCAGCATGGCTGTAGTCCTAGTTCCGGTACACTTTATGATTAACATTCTTCTTAAAGGAATATCAGGTGACATTACCTTGAGGCCAGACTATTTGCAATATAATGTTAGTTCAAAAGGCAGGCAGAGGCTCTTAAAATGTGAAAGCTATAATCAGTGTAAATGAAAAAAAATTGTTCAAATTCTTATCTAACTCTGAACAGTGAATCTCATTCTCTGTGGTGTGAATTGTTTCACTAAACAATTTAACTCTTTTGTTGCCATATTTCTGTTGAAATATACTGCTTTCAGTGAGTTTTAAAAAATAATGAAAAATTTGTCACTCATAAACTGGTATTTGGAACATAAATGAACATGAAATTTTGATGGTGAATTTTAATTTAAATGCTTTTAAAACAAGAACTTTGTGTCATAGGACCTGGGACAGTTTCAGGTGGGTTGATATCAAAAGAGTTAATGCACAAGGTTTGTATTAAAGAATTCAGGTTGGTTGGTTGGTAGCAAAAGTGTTAGAATGAGCAAATTAGATAGAAATGTCTTCTGAAGTAAGACAATCTGCAATGATAAACAGACTAATGGGTTTGTGAAGAGGGATATGTTTTCCATATGGAATTAAACCAGCTAGTACTATGGTTAGGGATTAGTGCCAATGTCTGAAGTTTTCAATCTTGTTGACTTCCTGGGGCACGAGAAATAAAAAAAAAATAAATGGTAAGAAGCTTGCTTCCCCATCACATGGTTCTGGGTTCAGTCCCACTGCATGACACCTTGGGCAAGTGTCTTCTATAGCCTCAGGCCGACCAAAGCCTTGTGAGTGGATTTGGTAAATAGAAACTGAAAGAAGCCTGTTGTGTGTGTGTGTGTGTATTTGTCTATGTGCTTGTGTTTGTCTCCCCAGCCATCGCTTGACAACTGATGTTGGTGTGTTTCTTGTAACTTTGACAATATCACTTTTTTTTCTCTTTTCAGTCACCTGTATTTGATGGAAAGGTAAGTTAATCTTTTTATTTGTCAATATGTATTTTCATAAGGTGGCGAGTTGGCAGAAATGTTAGTACGCTGGGCAAAATGCTTAGCGATATTTTGTCTTACGTCCTGGGTTCAAATTCCGTCAAGATCGATTTTGCCTTTCATCTTTTTGGGGTCAATAAATTAAGTACCAGTTGCGTATTGGGGTCGAGCTAATCGACTAGACTCTCCTCCCCCAAATTTTGGGCCTTGTGCCTAGAGTAGAAAATAGTACATATTTTCATGAAAAAAATACTTCGTTTTCCTCAACAGAATTTTAATTTTTTTATATTTCATTGCAAATTCAGTACAATGATATATATAGTTATGAAGGCTTGGATGTGTGGTATTTGTATTAAGATTGGAATATGGACACTTCAGTGTGGGTAGTCTCAGGTAGCCACCAGTGTATATGTCCATCAGGTTTAATTAATAAAGTGCAATGTGTGTGTGTGTGTGTCTCGCTCTTTCTCTCTCTCCTCTCTCTCACTCCTATCTGTATGCATGTATATATTTCTGCATGTCTACCTGTTGTGATGTGGTGGCTTGTGTGCCCCAATGGCCTTGAGACTCATGTCAGTAGAGTGCAGGCTCTTTTTAGAGCCTCATATGATGGACCGGTCAAAAGGATAGAGGCCAAACTAGTATGGATCACTCCTTTCGTCATCGTCATCATTATTTAGTTTCCGTTTTCCATGTTACCATGGATTAGACGGTTTGACTGGAGCTGGTAAGCTGGAGAGCTGCACCAGAGTCCACTCTGATTTTGGCTTGGTTTCTATGGCTGAATGCCTTTCTTGATGCCCACCACTGCAAGAGTGTAGTGAGTGCCTTCTATGTGTCACCCGAAGTAAAAAGGGGTTTGCTTAGGATTAACCTCCTGACCTACAAAAAAAAAACAAATTTTGCAGAATCATTGATGGCAATTCAAAACCAAGACCTGGGAGATGACAGACCACTGTTGAGAACAGTAGAGAAAAGTTGTCAATGGGTTATACTGAAAAGGGAGTGAAGGACAGGTAGATATTAAAATGGTCAAAGTAATTTTTCACTTGAAAAAAAAAAAATTAAAGTTTCCAAGTTGAGTTTTAGTTTTGAAACAAATGTTCTTTATATTGGTTTGTTTAGGTGCCAAACTGGTTCCATTTTGCCTGTTTCTGGAAGAGATCCCGTGTTTCTAATCATCAAGAAATACACAACTTTGACTCGTTACGTTGGGAAGACCAAAAAAATATCAAAGACAAAATAGCAGGTATGAATAGTAAATTGTAATCTCTGTTTCTCTCTCCTCTCTTTTTATTTGTAAGTGTATATTTCTGCATGTATGTCTATGTCTGTCTGTCTTCTGTGCCCAAAAAGTGCTGTTACCAAAACGGGCTGAATGACCAATCTTCCATGCCAAATTTTCAGCATCCAAACAGCTGTACCCTGTCATCTCATTTTGTTGTTATTGGGCGGCCCTTATTGTTCTCATCCCCAGTAAAAGGAAATAATTTTATTTATATTTAAAACGTCTATTCCTCTGACAACGGAGCTCCAATTTGTTTTCTTTGAACAACAATAGGATAATGTGTCCCATGTTCTTAACTCTCTTAGGTAACAAGGATCCCTCCCCTGCAATGATATCAGAGGTGGTTGAAGATTAGAATAATTAAAACACAGTCTACCTAGAAAAAATGTGCCACCTAAAAAAGCACTTGTGCTGGTGTCACCTAAAAAAGCACTTGTGCTGGTGTCACCTAAAAAAGCACTCGTGCTGGTGCCACATAAATAGTGCTCATGTTGGTGCTGTGTAAAAGCACTCAGTAGATTCTATAAAGTGGTTGGCGGAATTTGAACTCAGAACGTAAAGACAGACAAAATACCGCTAAGCATTTCGCCCGGCATGCTAACGATTCTGCCAGCTCGTCACCTTGAAATGATGATGATATTGAATGACTAACGATTTCATACTATTTTGTTAATTTCTAATTCAATAATACAGACATGTATTTGTTTTTCGAAGGGTAAAGTATAAGAAAATAAAGGTGTGTAGCCTGGTAGTCAGGGTGTTGCATTCATGATAACAAGATTGTGGTTTCAGTTTCTGAACTGGGCAGTGCAGTGTGTTGTTGAGCAAAACACTTCATTCCCCATCGCTTCAGTACATTCAGCTGTAAATGGCTAGCCCTATGATTGACTAGCATCCCATTCACTGGGAATGTGGGGACCTTAGTCACCTATATGGCATGCTAAATGGGTCACTGGCCCTGTGAGTCCTTGGTTTCGAGGTAGTAAAGTCCAGATGTTGATTATAAGTATAAAATAATGTCTTCTTGCTAATTTCTTTCTCTTGTTGTTGTTCTTGCAGGTGGGAGTGGTGGAATTAATGAGAAAAGTGCTGCGGCTGGTGGCTCCGGACCTGCTGTTAGTGATTTCAAAGCTGAGTATGCGAAATCAAACCGGAGCAAGTGTCGAGACTGTGAAGAGAAAATAGATAAAGTAAATAATTTTGTTTACATTTAAAAATCAAGTCTTTGGGATAAATGTTTGGCATTTTTGAACAGTAAAATCTAGTACTGCTTGCTTGCATCAAAGGTGATGGCAGTATTGATCCATGACATTTGCTCTTCCTCCACCTCCAGAATATTGTTTCTTGTAGGAGCAGATGTAGCTGACGAGACTGATATGAGATAGGCAAACCCTGTGGCATGAGGGCACTGAAAGTGACCTTAAACAACATCCACAGAGGGTTGATGACTACGTCTCCTCTCTTCATGCAGTCTTCTGCGTTTGGTTTCAAAGCACTCTACTTCAGCATCACACATGGACCTCCATGCATTCCAATTAACGTCCAGGGGCTCTAAATGATTGGGAGGGACACCACCTAAAATGAGAGACTGCTCAAGATGATCATGATAAGAAAGTTTTCCACAAGGCCTACTTTCAGTCTTGATCTTACTGAAGAGGACCATATTTTGTGGGGCAGTTTACCTGGCATCCAAATCACATGGCATGGCCAGCCCTGCTATGATTGTGTTAATTCATCACCATTATGGAATGACATTTTAGAGTAAGTGTGAGAGCTTAGCTCTGGTTAGTTTCAACATAAAACTAGTAGAATATTTGGACTGGGTACGGCTAGTTTAAATGATAAAGGTTTAAGCCACTCCAGCTGTGCCCATCCCTGTTTATTTTCAGCTAATGCATCTAACTATATTAGCTAATGTCTCCTTCCTTTTTTTTTTTTAAATAAAATGTAGTTTGAGGAAACCTATGCTACTATTTCTAGCAGGTCATGTGACCACATCAATACTTTCTCTTATTGACTGTTTCATATTTTTAGTTGTGTGTTCGAGTTTTCTTTTTTTTTTTTTGCTTGTTAAAATCTCTGCAATAACCTGTTGCAAGCACAAATTGAATTATCTTCTTTTGCATTAATTTATGGTACTTGTAGGATGTTTTACGCATATCAAAGAAAGATTTTGTGAGTGAAAGGGCAAAGATGTGTGGCCCACATGACACCTGGTACCATGTTGACTGTTTTGTTAAAAGCCGTGATGTACTGGAATTTGGAGACAAGGGTGTTGATGAGTAAGTATTAATCATAAAGTCATCAATGGTTTCAAATTTTGATATTAGGTGAGCAAATTTGAGGGGAGGGAGTAAGACGACTACACCATTCATGGAGTTCAGCTGGAATTTATTTTCTTGCCCGCAAAAGAATGAAAGGCAAAGTGGACCTCAGAGGGATTTGAACTCGGAATGTAAAGAACTGGAGGACGTGCTGCAGACGAAATGCCTCTAAGCATTTCGTACAGCATGCTAACAATTCTGCGGTGGTGGTGCAGCAGCAGCTGCTGCAGGCAGGCAGGCAGGCAGTGGCTCTCATGGCTTCTGATTTTAACTGATTGGAAGTGTTATCGTGTATATGTTTTGTCTTGGTATAAAAGATGGGCTACAGCAAATATTTTGCTCAATACCACAGATTTGCTTGTCAGTTGTTTGACCGTAACCATTGGAACATGTCCCTTTGTGGCTGACGATATGTGCATCTCTTGGGCAAGTGTCTTTTACGATAGCCCCAGGCCTACCCAAGTCTGTTGAGTGGATTTTGGAAGATGGAAACTGAAAGAACCTTGTCATATGTCTGGCCCATGCAAACCTGGAAAAGTGGACACCACCATTTGACAACTGGTGTTGGTTTGTTTACATCCCTGTAACTTACAGTTTGGCAAAAGATACCAAGACAAGTACCAGACTTAGAAATAAATTCTTAGGTCAATTTGTTTGACTAAATCTTTCAAGGTGGTGCTGTAGCATGGCCACAGTCCAATGACAGATAATAAAAGGTGAGTGTTTTCTTGCAGTTTCTGTTGACTAAACTCTAATGGCTTCGCTTCTTCTTTTCAGCATTGTAGGTTACAAAACCCTGAAGAAGGAAGATCAAAAGGAATTGGTGGAGAAACTGGGCAAAGGGACCAGTGCCAGTAGGTAAGCTTCTTGTTTGTGTTTTCCCTATCCTTAGCTGCTCCTGAGAATAGTCTACATCAGAGCTACTCAAAGTGGTGGTCCACGGACCGGCATCGGTCCGTGAGCCATCAGCTGCCGGTACGTGGTGAGTTTCCAGAAAAAAAAGAAACATAAAATGCTTACGAAATATTGTATTATTTGTTTAAAGTAAAAGTGTTGGTGTTAGGAAGAACATCTACCTGTAGAAACCTTGCGAAAGCAGTCACTGGAACACAATGGGGTCCATCAAACCCTGTCAAACTGTCCAGCACATGCCAGCATAGAACTTGGATGCTTAATAATGATGCTGATGTAAATGGAGTAGTCTGTTACTGCCATCCATGTTTGCAGAAATGAGAAAATAAATACATTAGATGCTTTGACATTCATTTAAAATTTAAATTACAGAGAAAAAAAAAACCCCAAAAAATCATGAAATTTTTTTAAAGAATTTTTGCCAGAGAAGTATAAGTATTTGAAATAATTAAATTAGTCATCCATAATTTTAATTTGTAGCCAGAAGAGAAAGGAAGAAGACAAATCTAAAGCAGAAGCCAAGAAACCCAAAAAAGAAACAGAAGAAGAGAAACAATTGAAGGTTTGTTGGTTGTATTTGTTTGTTCTGCTGAATGTCTTGTCTTTTGTTAATTGTAGTTCAAGTCCATCGTAATTTTTCTGTTGCTTAGAATTATTATATGTTTATATTCTTTTCTACTTTAGGTACAAGGCTTGAAATTTTGGGGGAGGGGGCCAGTTGATTAGGTCGACCCAGTATGCAACTGGTACTTAATTTATTGACCCCGAAAGGATGAAAGGCAAAGTCGACCTTTCTGGAGTTGATAAAATAAATACCAGTTGAGCACTGGGACTCCCTGATAATTGACTCCCTCAAAATTTCATGTCTTGTGTCTACAGCAGAAAGGATTATTACATGATAGATAGTATTAAATGCCAGTGTTTAAACTTTGTGTATTATTGAAGTTAATTATTTCACTAAACTCCATATGTTTACAGCTTGTTAGATTGTATATTTGAAATAAACAATATTTAATTGAAGCAGTCACTAATGATTTGTATGTTCTCATTAAGGTACAAAACAAACTATTGTGGGGATTCCGGGATAAATTAGAGAAAGAAGTCTCTGTTGAAGCTCTGAAAGTTTTATTGGAGTTAAATGAACAGGCAGTAACCTCAGGTGAGAGTAAGGTGAGTGTTCCTTTTCATGTTTACAGTTCCTTCTTTTAACTCTTCGGCATTCACATTACTCTGTCAAATGTAATGTTTATTCATTCACATTGTCTTGAATTAATCACGGGATTATCTCATAGCTTTGAGATTTTTATGATGTGATTGTTTTATTTTTAGAATTACATTGTAAAGTAGGTATGAGAAGATTTGGGCCAGATATGCTGGTTTAAATACTTTTCTCAAGATACAGTATATGTGAAGCATTACATAATCTTGTAATAATTTAGGGTCCTATAATTTAATATAGCTTAGTCATAATTTTCTTAATGTTTTTATATTCTCTTGGAATAACTGTGTTTAAAGTATGCTTTCATATGGTGTTCAACCCTTTGCCGTGATATACAGGATATAGCTCCCTGGTGTCCATGCATCATATATATTACACATTCCAAATCTTTGTTCATCCACCACAGTAACTTGGAACTTATGAAAGAAAAGCTTTACAGTTGTGGCCAAAAGTTTGGAACATGGGTCTGAACATAAGAAATTTTATATTAAGTGCCCAAATATATATGTTGTATATATGTGAATTGTACTTAGGCATAATCATCATCATCATCATCATCATCGTTTAACGTCTGCTTTCCATGCTAGCATGAGTTTGATGATTTGACTGAGGACTGGTGAACCAGATGGCTACACCAGGCTCCAATCTGATTTGGCAGAGTTTCTACAGCTGGATGCCCTTCCTAACACCAACCACTCCGAGAGTGTAGTGGGTGCTTTTACGTGCCACCGGCACGAGGGCCAGTCACGCGGTACTGGCAACGAACTCACTTGAATGTCTTTTCACGTGCCACTGGCACAAGTGCCAGGAAGGCGATGTTGGTAACGGTCACGCTCAAATGGTGCTATTTACGTGCCACTGGCACGGAAGCCAGACAGCTGGTGCTCTGGCAACGATCACTGTTCCAAACTTTTTGCCTTGACTATATATTACTAAGAATGTGTCAACCAAAAACTAACTAAAAGTCTCAACACAAACATTGACATTTAGGACAAACTTATGAAAATGCTTTGGAGTGGCAGTGGGTAAATTTATTGGTAAAACTTAAATAGTTGTATGATGGATGCATTTATGCTTTGCACTGTAATCATTTTAAAGTTTTATTTTGAAAAAAGTATCTTAATTTGACTCTTCATCTTCAGTTATTAGATGCTGTTTCTGACTGTATGGTGTTTGGTGCCCTCGCAAAATGCCCGGAGTGTCCTGAAGGAAAACTTACATTCAAGTATGATTAACTGGTTACAGTTTTAATACTTTAAATTTATTTTTTTTAAACACATATTTACTTATCTGTACATAAAAAATTTTCACTTGGAAGATTTTAAAAAAGCTTTAAACGGAAAAATTTTCATTGTTAACTGGAATATGCTTGAGGAAATTTGTAGATAATCATTCAGTTATCTCTTATGTAAACTATTTTATAAGGTCTGTAGTCGTTTTGTGATTTAAGAGTTTGCTAGTGGTATATTTTGCCTTTCTCAAAGCATGTCCAACCAGAATTAATCTGTGTGTAAAATGCTATCTGCTGAGATAGTCAGGACTCTTGCAATTCTTTGTTTTTTCCCTTTTAGGAGTGATGGTTACCGGTGTACAGGAAATATAACAAGTTGGACGAAATGTTCCTATGTCACACGCACACCTAAACGTAAAGCATTTAAGATTCCATCGGAATATCATGATGCAGATGTCTTGTAAGTTGGTTTTTTCATTATGTTCTGTTTTCATCATCATCATCATCATCGTTTAACGTCCGCATTCCATGCTAGCATGGGTTGGACGACTTGACTGAGGACTGGTGAAACCGGATGGCAACACCAGGCTCCAATCTAAATTTGGCAGAGTTTCTACAGCTGGATGCCCTTCCTAACGTTTTGTTTATAATTAATTTCTTTTCACTTTTTTGGTCATGTCTGGAGTTTTTTTAGACCAGAATTGTATGCTCAATTAGTTATTTAACAAATTTGTAATTATGCGAGTATCTGACTAGTATTGTACTTAGAAGCATACGCCGCTATATATATATACAAATCCAAAAAATGGAACAAGAACACAACAGATGACAATAAAACATTCTGACAGATGATACAAAGATGGACAGGGAAAACACACATATACACACACACACACACACACACACACACACACACACACACACACACACTCACACGCACACGCACATGCACACACACATGCAGTTTCCATCTACCAAATTAAATCCACTTGCAAAGCATTTGGCTGGTCTGGGGCTTTAGTAGAAAATACTTGCCTAAGGTGCCATGCAGTGGGACTGAACTTGAAAACCGTTTAGTTGCAAAACCAGCTTCTTAACCATACAGCTGCAATTGTGCCTAGAAATGTAAATTTACATTTGAATTAAAAAAAAAAAAAAAATTTATTTCAGGAAGAAATATAAATACAAGAAGCGAGATCGTGTATTTGCTGCTGAAACTGCGTCTTCAAAGGAAGGTCCTGTCAGTTCTGTGGATGTGCTGGATGGATTGTAAGTATCTCTGGATATTTTTCTTTTTTTCTTTTTGATCTTCTTTCTTCAGTATATGAGGTGTGGGTGGGGGGGAGGTGTATTTTTGTTTGCAATTTTACAAAATTATAACTTAATCCTTTGTATCTATAAAGTCAGCATCTCTAAATGTAACAAAAAAAAAAAATTCCAGCAATAGTAAAATAATGTAAAATATGTCTTTTTGTAAAGTAAATTATAGACTGGCTTTTGTTTCCCTGTTTCAAAATTATAACTTAAAGCTTAAATCCTTCACACACATAAACAAGCACACAGCATCATAATCATTATCGCCGCTTAACGATTGTTTTCCATGCTGGTATGGGTTGGATGGTTTGACAGGAGCTGTCCAAAATCCAATTGCCTATTGTAGCATGGTTTCTACAGCTGGATGCCTTCTCTAATGCCAACCACTTAACAGTGTACTGGGTACTTTTTACATGCCACTGGTATGAATGTGTTTATACAACAGCAGCACAAGTGTATTTTATGTGGCATTGGCACCTGTAAATGATGAGTCTGTTTATTATTTGCTAAAATTTTACTGACAATCTGGCAGAATTGCTAGCGTGAGAAACGAAGTGCTTAGCGATGTCTCTTCCTTTATTTTCTAAAACCCTTTAAATTTTTTATGTTTTGAAATAAAAAAACAATATTCTGTTTAGAAATACAATGTCAAATGTTATTGATAGAGTTGGCCTAATGGATCCTGTGTCAGATAAAATTGAAAATGAATGTTAAATATATACAAAAATGAAGTTATTTCTTCTAATGTCTATGAAAATCAAAATTTTCTGTTTAATCTTTATTCCTGTTGCCAGGCCATCGAAACCATTGAAAGGATTGAAGTTTGCTATTGTTGGAAACCTAGATTTTTCAGAAGAACAGATTACTCAGAACATATGTAATATGGGAGGTCAAATTGTGACCACAATTGATAATAACTTAGCTGCTTGCATTAGCAATAAAGGTAGGCTGTTTCATTATAGTATTAATTTTTATATTTCTCACATGAAAGATCGTGTAATTGAAATTGTTTAGAAGAGGCAAATAGTTACTTTGTAATTTTGAAATGGCTGTGTTCATAGTCTTTTCTTGGAATAATGTAGGTGACATGTGTGTCAGTCTTACTCGAAGAATTTTTTGCCTGATCTTGCACATACTTATGCAGGTGACGGGTCAGCTGTTACTGATGGAGGTCCCATGGTTTTTATGATATATTGCTTATCACAGCAATGTCATAAAAATTTCCTTGTGAGACTTTAAGGAGAGGACATTCTTGTATGAGTGGCATTATGTGAATGTTTGAACAAAAAATAACGTGTAAAAACGAATATGCAATCTCAGGTGTAGAGATGGTCAGAAGAGTTTGGAAAATTTACTAAGGCATAATCCTTGGTGATCAGCATGCTGCCGAGGTTAAATGAGTTGTGAATCCATGAGTTGCAAGATGTGTGGTGTATAAAATAAATGTCAACATATTGTTACATGTGTTAATAATCACTAGACAGCTTGTGACAGTCATGTTAATACGTCAACAGCAACTCTCTTGAATGCTTGAAAAGACTACGTTTTACTTTTTGCTGGAAGTTGCCACATGTGTCCTTCTGCAGACAGCATTTAATGGATGAAATGAGCAAAGCATGACTGTGCTATGCTGCCACAACAAAATAGTGCTAACATGTCTCACTACAGATGCTTTATCCTTTTTATTTCATATTCCATAAATATTAACTGCGTGCTGTATGACATAATCTGGTCTTCGTATTTGAGACACGTTTTCTTTGCCTCTTTCACAGAGTCAATAAGTAAACCAAATAAACAAATAAAAGCTGCCAAAAAAGCTGGAGTTCAAGTCGTGAGTACAGCATTCCTTGAGGATGTTAAGAAAGGAGGAGTACTTTTAATGATCCAGAAACACAATTTAGCTCCATGGGGAGATGATGTAAGATTTCATAAATATTTTTCTCTAACTTGAAGATTTTGTATAAATTATTCAATTTGATTGTCTGTTGTTTTAATTATAATTTTATATCTTCTTTAGATATTTTGATGAGTATTATCTGACAGAACTACATAATCCTTTAAAGTTTCAGTTTTTCTATATCAACTTATCTTTTCTTTCTTTATCGTCTTAAATTTTTTTCAGCCACAAAAAAGAATAATTGTGCCGTACGCTTCTAAAAGTGGAGCTAGCAATACTAGAAACGGTAATTTTGATTTGATATGAGTATCGTATTTGTTTGCATCTCTTTCTTTCAGCTGCCATAACATAAACTTTACATTTTTATTTTAAAACTTAAACTTTTTAATTAAAACTGGTATTTTGTTTCTCTGTAGATACCCATTTCACGAAGAGTATCCCAGAAAAGTTGAAAATGATGGTGAAAGGAGGAGCTGCTGTTGATCCAGACTCAAGTATGGAAGTTCTTTTCTTAAATTTTTAGTTTCTGTTTCAAGTGGGGAACATAAGAAATTGCTGTTATCTCTCGGAGACTATTCTCTCTAAGATGAATTAATTATAGAAGACAGGTGTAAATTCCAGTAGACAGAAATTTCTGATAGTAAGACTAAGTGGTTAGATTTTCAATTCTGTTAATTTTGTTGGATTTTCGTTTTATATTGAATATATTATTAAGAAGATATTTTCAAAGCCACTGTGAGACTGTCTTAATTTTGGCTATCAGTTATATACTTCATTAGTGCTTGCTGTGATTTATTTAACCTAACTGAAGATTGTCACAGTTGATCCATCTGCACCAGTCCCTGGACATTATTGTCTCCAGTCGTAGCACTCTTAGGATCAGTTACCCAGTTTTTATTTCATATAAGTGACTGGAATCTCAACATTCCCACTGGACGGGATGCTAGTCCTTTGCAGGGTTACTCATTTAAAGCTGGGTGGACTGGAGCAACATGAAATGAAGTGTTTTTCCCAAGAACAAAATGCACTTCCTGGTTTGGGAATTGAATCTATGGCCTAGTGATTGTGAGTGCAACACCCTGGACCACTTAGCCATGTGCCTTCACTCAAATTTGATCAGTTAGTATTAAACTGTCACATTTGAACAATTTAAACTCATATTTGATTAGTTATTAGGCCGTCACATTTGATTGGTTATTAAACTGTCGCATTTGATTGGTTAAAAGGAGATGGTTTTAAAAAAATAATTAGTTAATTTAGTAGTTATTCATTTAAATATTTTGGTGTAATTTGTTACATTTAATTTGTTTTTCTTACCAGAACTGGCAGAAACTGCTCATGTCATAGAAGATGGTGGAGATATTTATAACGCTGTGCTAGGCTTAGTAGATGTAACTTCAGGAACTAATTCTTACTATAAAATCCAAGCCTTGGAATCTGATAACAAAAGAGGGTAAGTCAGATCATTTTTAATTTAAATTAAGTTATTAATTAATGAATTTCAGGTGTTCTTTAATTCAAAGGTGAAAAGAATTCAATTTTTGGGTCAAACATCATCAAATTTTGTTCGAAATTTCCCCAAGACACCTGATGAAGGCTGGAGGGTATATCAGCCGAAATGTTGTGTTAACAACAAACAAGATGAAGACAAATATCCGTCAAATGTAAATAATTACATCATCGAAATCTTAAAGTTACAAGATAATACACAATTAATTCAAATCAATGTGAATGAATAAGGATCACATTCGACAGAATAATCTAAATGCTAAGGGTCAATGATTATAGAGTAATGTTTTGCCCAAGAATTCAACCTACTGCCTGGTCTAAGGATCGAAACCATGATCTTATGATCCACAAGTATGTAGGAGCTGACCCTAAAACTTT
This sequence comes from Octopus bimaculoides, assembly GCF_046866305.1. Taxonomy (NCBI): domain Eukaryota; kingdom Metazoa; phylum Mollusca; class Cephalopoda; order Octopoda; family Octopodidae; genus Octopus; species Octopus bimaculoides. The sequence continues at coordinate 6,437,835 of NC_142938.1, forward strand.
CTTTTTGTTATTATTTTTACTTATTTACATAAGTGTATATAACAAAATGTATTCTTTGGATATTTTTCAGTTGGTGGGTTTTCCGATCATGGGGCCGTGTTGGCACAACAATTGGAAGTAACAAAAAAGAATCATTTAGTTACCGCGCTTCGGCTATCCAGGAATTTAAAGACTTGTATTACAAGAAGACTAACAATCAATGGTCGGAAAGGCATAATTTCCAGAAGTTTCCCAATAAATTTTATCCTCTAGATATAGACTATGGACAGGTAAAATATTTTGCATATTTGCATATTTTTTTGTTGTTAATCCAGTTTTTTTTCTATTTAATTAACTTGGCTGATATTTCAATTAGAATTTCGTCATTGTGATCATTGTCATCATCATCACATCACATCACATCGTAAAATCCACCCCCTCCTGGACCTCATCGGGCTGGTTTGCCAGTTTCCATGATGTATAAATGGACCAAGATCACAACAATCCTCTTGAATTAGACACCACTCTGTCAAAGGGTTACTACTCGTTTACGACTGTGTGGACTGAGGCTACATGAAATGAAGTATCACCTGGGTCTGGAATTGAAACCATAATTTTGCAATTGTATGCGCAATGCCCTAACCACCACACCATGTGACTTCTCTAATTAATTCCGTAATTAGAATTAGGGGACGGCATTAAATGGTTGTATTATTTTAAAATTAAATAATCAGGAAAAAAAGATATTTTTTACTAAAACAAGAAAGATTTCTTCTATGTGTGTTAATTTTTGCTTGCCCTCAGGAGGCTGCACCAGGCTCCAATCTGATCAGAAGGTTTCTACAGCTGGATGCCTTCCGAATGCCAACCACTCCAAGAGTGTAGTGGGTGCTTTTTACATGCCACCGGTTGATGCCAGTCAGGTAGTTCTAGCATCGACCACGCTTGAATAGTGCTTTTTACGTGCCACCGGTATGGGAGCCAGTCAGGTGGTACTGGCATCAACCACATTCGAATGGTGCTTTTTACGTGCCACCAGTATGGGAGCCAGTCAGGTGGTACTGGCATCAACCACGTTCGAATGGTGCTTTTTACGTGCCACCGGTATGGGAGCCAGTCAGGTGGTACTGGCATCAACCACGTTCGAATGGTGCTTTTTACGTGCCACCGGTATGGGAGCCAGTCAGGTGGTACTGGCATCAACCACGTTCGAATGGTGCTTTTTACGTGCCACCGGTATGGGAGCCAGTCAGGTGGTACTGGCATCAACCACGTTCGAATGGTGCTTTTTACGTGCCACCGGTACAGGAGCCAGTCAGGCGGCACTAGTATCAGCCACCTTGAAAATTGTATCTTTGTGATAAGTTGGTTTAATACAAGGAATTGTTGTTTTACTTATTGTTTATATGTTGTTTTTTTTTTTTTGTTTTTTAGGATGATGACAATATAAAGAAATTGGATTTAAGCAAAAGTACTTCCACATTACATAAATCCATTCAGGATCTTATTTGTATGATTTTTGATATTGAAAGCATGAAAAGGGCTATGATGGAGTTTGAGGTAAGTAAAGAATCCGTTGAAGATTTTCATCTAAGTGTGGAGTGTTAGATAACGATAGAATTGTTCTTGGAATTGGATAGGATTGCCTGTGTTCAGTCCACTGCATGACGAAGGCCTCAGCCTGATTTCTCCACCAACCCTGATCTGATGCAGAGGCTATGAATTTGAGTTTGGGATTATACTGGTTTGATGAGCCTATTCTGCCATACTGGCATGACATGAGTTAGAGGGTTGCAGTTTTTGCACGCTTACTGAGCAGCATTGTTCTTAACATCTATTGTAGTCAAATTGTAAACAGATCAGCACTCTGGAATTTAGATGTTTTTAATATTTATTTAGTTTTATCCTAGTTGAGGTTAATTTTGTCCATCATCTCTCTTTCACAAGATTTCATGATTTATGTAAGGCTTGTATGAATGACTTTAATGTTCTTCATACACTGATTCGTTATTTATGGAGGTTAACTAATTTGGGAAGATGCTGGAGACTATGCTGAAAACCAGGATTATTGGAGAAATGATTTGCTGTCCAATGTACAGAATGAATTAGGAGGCAAGACTAAACAGAACTTTCTCAGTAATCTAAAAACTGAATTTTTGTTCTTTTCACTTATTTCCTTCAGACACAATTCTCTATTTGGAAATCTACAAACTGTTGTTTTTATTTTCCCTCTCCTGAAAGCTTAGGTTTAATCACTTCATATTTCGATTTCCCTGAGTACATGAAAGATATTTTAATCCTGTAGCATTTAAACTGGCCATATCTGTCCAAAATTATTTGACCCGTTTTTAGGTTCTTACTGGCTTAATCTAGCCTCACATTTTACATTGTCATTCTAAAAATCTTGAAGCTACAAGATAATTATTGATTAATTCAAAACATTGTGAATAAATAAGCATTTCATTCTGACAGACTAATGTGAATGCTAAAGGGTTATGTCTTAAAATCACTGAAATTTCAATTCTTGCAAATATAATAGAAGTTTTATCAACAACAACTTCAGGAAATTAGAAAGAAAAGAGAAATATTGGAATATTTTTTATAGAAAGTGTTATTAATTTTCTGAAGTAACTGACTCTTGGATTTTAAAATTTATTTAGATTGATTTGAAGAAAATGCCTCTTGGGAAATTGTCTAAAAAGCAAATAGAATCTGCTTACAAAGTTCTAAATGAACTTACAGAGGTTTGTATGTTTTTGACATATTCATCATCATCATTGTAGAATGTCTATTTTTCCATTATTGCAGGAGTCAGACTGAATTATTTTCTCTCTAATAGATATTAATAAATTATGGAGATGTACTTGCATAGCAAGTGACCTGATCTGAGATCATGTGCTGCAACGAAAGCAGTTGCAGCGTGGAAGGTGTTTATAAGCCATTTAAAAACACCTTCCATGCTGCAATATTAATAAATGCTTTGAAATTTCACTGGAAGTGAATAAGAAGTATACTAATCTTTTTAATGGGATTGCTTAAATCAAATTCTAAATAAAAGTTTTAAAATATTTTCTGTGTTATCAACGTGGCAAGCTGTCAGAATCGTTAGCGCACTGGACAAAGTGCTTAGCGGCATTTTGTCAATCTTTATGTTCTGAGTTCAAATTCTGCTGTGGTCAACTTTGCCTTTCATCCTGTCAGGGTTGATAAAATAAGTACCAGTTGAATACTGGGGTTGATGTAATCAACTTACCCCCGCCCCTGAAATTGCTGGCCTTGTACCAAAATTTGAAACCAATATTTTCTGTCATTTGTACAGAGCTATATAATCCACTGCCCCAAGTAAACTTTACTCCCAGGGGACATAGTGTACACATCTGAATGAAAAGGTTGAAAAATTAACCTCTCAGATTTTGAGCTAATATTAAAATTAGATTATATTAAGAGAAATACGGAATATCATCACTTGTATGAGTTCTATTGATAAAGGTCATTCTGAATTAATGTAGGTGGTACCTGATGGGTTTGGAAATTATTTTTGAGGACGGTTTTCAAATAGATGTGATGGAAAAACATTTGATGCAGTTTTCCTGGCTCAAAGTCACCTCCTTCAATAGTACTACTTGCTTCAGTGGAGGGGGTCTTGTCTTGCATGTTATTTAGCAACCTCGTTGGTGCCAGTGCCACTTAAAAAGCACTAAGTATGCTCTGTAAAGTGGTTGGCATAGAAACCATACCAAAGTGGACATTGGGGCTCTGTGCAGTTTTCTGAATTCTCAACTCCTGTCAAACTTTCCGACCCATCAAGATAAAGATGTTTCCTTCACAATCTTACTTCATCTGTTCTGTGATAGAAATGAAATTAATTCTATTCCTTTTATTTTTCAGTTGGTTGAAAAGAAAAGTTCCGTATCCTTGTTTTCTGATGCTTCCAACCGTTTTTACACTTTAATACCTCATGACTTTGGTTTGAACAAACCTCCTCTATTGGACACAAATGAAATAATTAAGGTAATAACAATTTGAAGTTGGTCCCTCCCCTCGCTCATTTTTGCTTCACTTTTATATATTGTTTTTCAGCGAAAGTGAGTGATAAAATAAATACCAGGTTTAAAAAAAAAAAAAAGCTAAGTATTGGAGCTGATTCATTTGACTAGAAATTTTTCTAGGTGGTACCCCAGCATGGCCACAGAAAAAGATAAAACTGTTTGCTATTCAATTTGGTTGTTTAGAGAACTGTTTGCCTGTGGGTAACCCACTATATAAGCTAGAATTTCCAAAGCATGAAAGTCAATGCATTTACCTCTTGTCTTCTTTTTACACAGCAAAAAATCGAAATGTTGGATAATTTGTTGGAAATTGAAGTTGCCTATAATTTACTGAAAGGTGGTGACGATGGAAATGATCGCATGGATGCAATCGATGCTCATTACAAGAAACTCAAGACTGATATTGAGGTAAATGTGGACAATGTAAACCAGTCCTTCTCAAAACCATTTTCTTACCTATGGACTCCCTTTGGTCCCTCTTTTACTCGGATGGACCCTCCTGGTCAATTGATGTTTAGAAAATTCTATATTTTTATAATTAAATGTTATTAGGAATTTAAAAAATTGTTAAAATATTTTGTGTGTTGCAGAAGTATGAACGATTTATTGCTTATAAATTCTAACAACAAAATCTTATATGGACCCCCCCCCCCCCGGGTTATTTGGACCCCAATTGAGAAACCACTGCACTAAAATCTTTGTTTTCTTTGCTATGCAGTGCTGAAAAACGAGGTTCATCTAATACACCTGTATGTCTTTTACGCTATCAAATACACTAGATAATAAAACAACTTTCATGGAATGAGAATAAATTGAATGATGAAGTAGTTGTATGCTGTCAACTTAATGTGACAGTCCCCTGAAGGGAATAATACTACTGTTGGTTATACCTAGGAAGCTGCACCACTTCCTGTCGGCCTTGACACATTTCCTGTGTCCTTGTGTTTCCTTATGTCACGTTAAAATGACAGCATACAACTACTTCATCGTATTACTGCTGCATAAATCTCTCTGAGAGATTTAGAAATGTATTAGTTCTAAAATTGAATGATGTTTTCTAAATGCCATGCTTAACCCATTAATGCATAGTGTCCAGAAAAATGCACACAGGAAAAATTACTATTGCTTGTTAAGTAAACTACCTATTGAGCTTGATGCATACATTACTTTGGAGACGGACTCCATTCTGATAACAATGAATTTGCATCTGCTACACCCTGGGCAAGTGCCTTCTGCTATAACCTTGGGCCAACCAATGCCTTGTAAGTGAATTTGGTTGATGGAAACTGTAGAAGCCTGCCACATACCTATATATATGTTTGTGTTTGATCTTTTCCCCCCAACTTCTTGACAACTGGTGTTGGTTTGTTTATGTCCCCATAACTTAGTAATTTAGCAAAGCACCCCAGCATGGCCATATTCCAATAATTGAAACAAGTACAAGATAAAAGGTAACAAAGAAAATAGTTAAGGATCATGTAAAAAAGAATTATTTTTCTTTGAATTCAAGTAAACATTTGTCTATTTATTTGACTCTTTTTGTTAATTGATTGTTGATTGATTTTGTTTATTGTAGTACATAGAAAAGACTTCTAATGAATTTGACCTAATTACTAAATATGTGCAGAACACACATGCAGTTACACACAACCAGTATGGACTGGAAGTTGTCGATGTAAGTTAATTTCGTTTTTTTTCTAATTATTTTCAGCTATCAAATTATGGAAATTACTTAATTTGGACATGTTGTTTGTTCCTTCTTGAGCCATGCCCGACTCATAAAGGGCCAGTTTCTTGGTTTCATTGGTGTATAGGTTCCCCACCTGGACAGGACGCTGGTCCGTCACAGGTGAGCTGCTAGAAATGAGTTTAACCTGGAGTGGGATGGGCTCCACCAAGCTTACTGCATGGCTGCAGCACCCCAACAACCCCAGCGAGCTGGCAGAATTGTTACTGTGCCAGAGAAAATGCTTAGTGACATATCTTCTGACTGCTGCCAGGAGTCAACTTTGTCTTTCATTCTTTTGAGGGTTGATAAAATAAGTACCAGTTGAGCACCCAATAGAGGTGGGGTGGGGTGGTCGACATGATCGACTTGCTCCCTTCCCATGAAATCGCTGGCCTTGTGCCACAATTTCAAACTAATATTAACTGACATTCAAGCAATTGGAAAATATTTATCTTGTTTTATAGGCATACAAACTTGAACGACAAGGAGAAAAGGAACGTTTCCGTCCATTTGAAGAGTTAGCAAATCATAAACTGCTTTGGCATGGATCTCGAGTTACCAACTTTGCTGGTATTTTGTCACAAGGTCTGCGAGTAGCACCCCCAGAAGCACCAGTGGTAAGTTATCTAAATACATTTTGTCTGTAATATAGGTTGAATATGGCATGGAAAACAGACATTAAATAATAATAATGATGAATGTTTATCTCTTTGCAGACTGGTTATATGTTTGGTAAAGGCATTTATTTTGCTGATATGGTATCCAAAAGTGCAAACTATTGTCACACAAGCAAAAATGATCCAGTGGGTTTGATACTTCTGTGTGATGTTGCCCTAGGAAGCATGTAAGAAATATTTACATTTCATTATAATATTATTTTAAAAATTATGTCATGCTAATAAGATTAATAAGTATTAATGGTAAAGCTGTTTATTTCTTGAAAGATGAGTGTTTAGGATCAACTTGATAAAATGATCATTTTTGGTTACTTTGGTTTAGTTTTGATTTTTTAAAAAAATTGTGAGTTTGATACCCAGTGACCATTTTGTTCTTGAGCAAGACACTTTTTTTTTCAAAGGGCCAGCCTTGTCACATTCTGTGTCACTATAAATCTCCCTGAGAACTGAGTTAAGGGTACACGTGTCTGTGGAGTGCTCTGCTACTTACACATAAATTTCATGATCAGGCTGCTCCTGGGACCTTTGTCAGAACCGATGGAGAGCCAGTTTTTTCTTTTTGATATTGCCAGATATTAGTTAATGTTTAGATAATGTAATATATTTGATGGCATGAAAGACACCATTTCCAGAAAAGTGTCTCAAAAATTCACCCCAGATCCTACATGGAAAGCTGGGCCTATATCACATTCCTTAATGCATTAAATGCGTTTTTTCTTGAATATGTGCTGCTGAAATTATTGTGCCTCTGATATGCACTGGTACTAGTGCCACATAAGAAGCACTTGTACTGGTGCCATGTAAAAAGCATCCAGTATACTCTATAAAGTGGTTGGCATTAGGAAGGGCATCCAACTGAGAAACTTTGCCAAAATAGACAACGGAACCTGGTGTGGATCTTGGCCTTTCCAGCTCCTGTCAAAATATCCAACCCATGCCAGCATGGAAAACAACATTGAATGATGATGCTGTTGATCTTTTATGCCATCAAATTCAGTAAATAAAGACATGTAATACAGTGTTATACATTGCAATGTCTTTTTTAAAATTTAGTGTTTGCATATTGAATTAATTGAAAAGTTATTTTTGTATCTTTGTAGAAGAAAAGAAAATTGGGTGGCATTTTATTTATTTACGTAGAATACTTTTAGAGATACTTCTATACATATGGCGTTATAAATTTCTAGACAAGGGGTATTACAAAACATAGCCTGACTCTTTCTTTTTTTTTTTTTTTTTTTTTTTGATGAGTTGATATAAAAATAATTGCTTTAACAATTTATACAAATTTTAGAACGTGGTCTGTTGTTGAATAATATATAAAAGATTTGTTTCCAATTCTGCTGCAGGTATGAGCTAACATCTGCTAATTATGTGACATCTTTGCCAAAGGGCAAACACAGCACTAAAGGTAAGCCTTTCTGCACAAGTATTTGCTGGACAATTATTGTAGCACAGTTGTCACATTTTCCTTCTGCTATTGAGTGCTTATACTTACACCCCATTCACATGTCTGCACTTTCTTTTGCAGGATGTGGTAGGACAGTTCCTAATCCTACTGGTCGACAGATGGTTGATGGTGTTGAAGTCCCAATGGGCAAAGGTGTTCCATCAGATATCAACAACTCGAGTCTTTTGTACAATGAGTATCCTTCATCTAATCGTTCAAAGTTTTTCTTAATATTGTTTTTTGTTAACCTATCATCATCGACCTCGTTATTCAACATCTGTTTTCCATGCTGGTATGGGTTGGACGGTTTGACAGGAGCTGGCCAGCCAGAGGACTATGCTAAGCTCTGTTGTCTGCTTCAGCATATTTTCTGTGGCTGGATGCCCTGCCTAACATTACCCACTTTACAGAGTGTACTCATTGCTTTTTTCGTGACACCGCTATAGTTTGCATGTGTGTTCTTATCTATTCCCTTTCTGCACATCAAGCATAACCATTTCCCAGATGTTAGTAGAGTTCTCTTTTCTGTCATAGCCTCATAAAGAAGGTATCAGGGCTTTCTTTGTCTCGACACACACCTAAACATCTCATTGAATCTAATTCTTTTTCTTATTGACTCTTTTATAATTCTCTTTGTCACTTTTATAATTCTCTTTGTCACTTTTATAATTTTCTCTCTCTCTTCTTTCTCTGTCACACACACGATGCACATGGGGCTTAAGTATTTAATTGGTTATATATAATACATGTTTTTAACTCATGGGGTAACATGTATTATATATTCTGTAAGAGTACACATGTACATGTAAGCAAAGACGTTTTTGTAAATGACTATTTGATGGTATTATAAGACACACTTTCTTTTCAAAAATTACCCTGGATCTCATATGCCAAGTTGGGCCTCCCATGAGCATTAATGCTCTAAAACCGTTTTCCTTTGAATATGTGCCGTTGAAATTAAGATGTGTCTAAAATACCCACGTGTCTTTTATGCCATCAGATACAGTATATATTTTTATCTCTGCTTTCCATTGTAACTGTTAGTATTTTAACAATTTTTATGCTATTTCACCTTAACCACATCACTAGATATATTGTGTACGATACTGCTCAAGTGAAAATCAAATATTTGCTTAGATTGAGGTTTAACTACAGATGGTGAATGTGCCTTTACAGTGATGAAACCGAAAGAGAGAGACTGAATGAAAGCTACAGAACTGACACCTTTTATCTACTTTGTTTTAATCTGTGATTTTTAATAAAAAAAACAACCCCTTTTTCTCTGCCTTTGATGACACAGCTGTCTAGCACCGTTGACATAAACTGCTTTCTCATTTGTTCTTACTCCATGATGGCAACTATTATGTTAAATCTCATTTGTGTTTCACATACTACATAAAACACTATTTTATACAGGATTTTACTAAATTTTTTATCTGATTTTTAGTTAGTATTTTCCTATTTGTTGAATTTTTTCCCCACCTCTCCAAACATGTGACTTATTTACTCTTATTGTTAAAAACTACAGTGATAGTGAAAATTTATCCAATAAATAATCAACTATTTTCTAATTTCAAAGTAACTATTAGTTTATGTTCACCTTTCTGATTCATTCTTCTATTTCATATTGTTGATCATAAAATATATTAACTCATGGATGTGGTAGAAATAAATTCATATTTTCCACCACTTTAAACACCTTTGTGATTTTAGATTAATTGCTGCTAATCTTTAACCCTTTAGTATTAAGATTACTCTGTCAGATTTAATGCCAGTTTATCCACGTTTTTTTTTTATTGATCCTACATTATCTCATGGTTTTGAGATTTCAATGATGTGATTGCTCATTTTTAGAATGACATTGTAAGGGACACATGAAAGTCCGAATCTGGCTGGTTTAAGCTTAAAACAGATGGAATATGTGGGCCAGGTATGGCCAGTTAAGATGCTAGAGGGTTAAAATTTTTCATTTTGTTCTAATAAATTTCTGAATAATCCTTCTTTGGAAGCATTACATCTATTTATAGACACAAAAAAATAAGTTCCTTTCAGTTGATTTTGTTTTAAATGTTATATCTCTCAACTCTTTATTTTTATTATTTTTGTTTTTAGCACATTCCAAATTAATCTAATACTCATTGCTAAGTTGAGAGTTAATAATTATAAATGAAGTAATGAAATCATATTAAAGACAGTTTGTAAAATTAATGAAAACTTTGGACTGATATCATCCCAGGTGACATTCATTCTCTAATGAAATATTTGATCTTGATACTCTAATAAATGAATTGGAAAAGGATAAGGTTTATTTAACTTTCTCCGATGAGTAATTTTTCCCTTCATTTTTCATGGGGAGGAAAGGTACTGTTGAGTTCTTTGTCCAGGTATAGGACAGTGTTATTAAAAAAATGAAGATTACTGTTAGGTCGAATGTCTTATTCAGAAGATCGTTATATTTCTTCATAACTTTCATAGAATTCATTTTGATTTCTTTTTTCTTGTCTTCAAAATATTCCTTAAAATGTTTCCTTTTGTGGATAATTCCTTGACATAACTTGGTTACATTTCTACCAAGATATCACCAGCCCCCAAAAATCATTTACTTTAAAAATGTGCTTATTTTAAAAAGTAGTCAAGTGATTTTTTTTTTCTATTCCAACTGTGCCTCATTGTTGTAAATTTATCCAACTTTCTAATATTGTTTAAAACCCATTTATATTCAGGTTTTCCTTGATTAATTCTTCCTCTCTCATTTCATTTTCATTTGACCATTTTCTTCTATGCAAGTTGTTTTTATTTTTTTACATTTTTACTTGAAAGTATTAGAGATGAATTTTCTTGTTAATACTGCTAAAAGCTTTCTTGTTGGCCATTCTGTGATTATGTTTATTTTTGACATCATATCACTTAATCCCTTATGTTCACCTTTTTATATTTTATAATCATATGAAACATCAGGAAATTGTTGTATAATGTGTATTCTCATAGTTAAACAAATAACATAACCATTTATTCATGACTTTACTCGACTTCTGCTATTGCACGTAGTTGACAAGAATTTATGCTACCAGCACTGAATTTTTCAGGCTGCTGCTAGCTGTCAAAATGCTGCTGCACACCTCTGCAGTGGTCACCACAACTTGTGAAAGGAAAGTCGTTTTTGAAAAATAATTTTATATCATGCATGGGTTGTATGAAATTGATAATAAAGAATTTCTGTTGTAATAAAAAAAAAATTGTTTATTATATTTTTTATTTTTTTAAACTTTTTTTTGGCATAATTATAAATTTTTTGCTGGAAACATATTACTTAGAGAAGTAACCACAAAGTTTTAACATTTATTGTGCAACCAAGCATACAACTATGGAAATACATTTCTTCAAATACCATTGCATACTACTGTATAGGACACTATTAATGTTACTTGGGTACATAACCATTTACCAGTAGAATCTGGTGCAATATCATGTAATATTGGTTTTATTTATTTTTTTAAACTTGTTTCAGTCATTAGTAAGATAGGGATCAAAAGAGTCGACCTAAGTAAGATAGGGATCAAAAGGGTCCGTAGGGAAAAAATGGTTGAGAACCACTGTTCTAATGCAAGAAAATTTTTCCAAAAATATTGTTTATAAACTACTTGTAATTTAATTATGTAAATCAGCAAGCTAATTAAAACTTTGTCGATGACTACACAGCAGTTTTGTGAATTTTTAAAAAATCTCTTCTGTGGTCGCACAATTTTGTGAGATCTTTATACCAAGAAATTATTTCAATACATATGTTGTAAAATAACACGATTATTCCTTTAACCCTTTTGTTACCATACTTCTGTTGAAATACACTGGTCTTTGTTTGACTTAATTTTGAAAATACTGAATAATTTAGTTGAAATAACTGTCATTATTAAGCTGGTGTTTGAAACATAAATTTTGATGGAAGTTTTTAATTTGAGTCACAAGAAGTTTATAGCAAAAGACCATGGGCAATCTCAAGCAAAGGCTTAAAAACTGAATGATTAATATTGTGTAATGGCTGATTAATAATGTTGAACTGGGTAATAATGTCTAATAATTGATATATAAAATTTTTGTCAACAGATTTCTTATTGAAAACTTCTCAATGATTAGTTAATTCTGACATCCTCACCTATTTCTTTTTTATATCTTGAGCTATTTGTTAATATGATTTTATATACACAAGAAAAACAGTTTAACATTAAACTAAAAAATCACTCAGTATTTTTTAAAGAATACATGTTTATTAAATTTTTACCAGCAGAGGTGTGACAATGACTTCAAACTTTCAATCTTCTAGCCTTCATCATATGTGTCTATATATATGATCCAGTTCTATGAACCTGATGAATTATGTTTGTTTTGCAAGCCTTTGAAACTCTAAGTTGCATGGACCTGAATCAGACTGTTGTTAAATAATATATGTAATCCTACTAAACATGTTGAGTGCCACTTGTTTTTTTGTTTGTCCACTTATATACTATCATCATCATTGTTTAATTTCTAACTTCCATGCTGGCATGGGTTGGATGGTTTGACAGGAGCTGTACAGGGAGAAGACTGGACCAGACTTCTGTGTCTGTTTTGACATGGTTTTTATAGCTGGATGCCCTTTTTATATTATGGAAACTGAGCAGCTGGTCCCACAGCAGGGTCCAGAAGTTGATATTTAATTTTACCCTTTTAGCACAAATTACTTTATCATCTTAGGTATACTATTCCACTTCAGCTGTACACATAAGAACTGAAATATTGGCTACCAAATTGGATGGTTTTGAAATCATCATCATCATCGTTTAACGTCCGCTTTCCATGCTAGCATGGGTTGGACGACTTGACTGAGGACTGGTGAAACCGGATGGCAACACCAGGCTCCAATCTAAATTTGGCAGAGTTTCTACAGCTGGATGCCCTTCCTAACGCCAACCACTCAGAGAGTGTAGTAGGTGCTTTTACGTGTCACATGCACGAAGGCCAGTCAGGCGATACTGGCAACGGCCACGCTCGAAATGGTGTCTTTTATGTGCCACCCGCACAAGCCAGTCCAGGGGCACTGGCAACGATCTCGCTCGAAAATCCTACGGGAGCCAGTCAGGCGGTACTGGCAACGGCCAATTTATCTAGGTACATGCGTGGCTGTGTGGTAAGAAGTTTGCTTCTCAGCCGCATGGTTCTAGGTTCAGTTCTACTGTGTAGCACCTTGAGCAAGTGTCTTCTATAGCGTTGGACCAACCAAAGCCTTGTGAATAGATTTGGTAGAAGGAAACTGAAAGAAGCCTGTCATATGTCTTTGTCCTCTGCCGCTTGACAAACTGTGTTGGTGTGTTTATGTCCCTGTAACTTAGTGGTTCAACAAAAGAGACCAACAGAGCAAGCACCAGGCTTTTAAAAAAAGTAAGCCCTGGGGTTGATTTATTTGACTAAAATTTTTTCAAGGCAATGCTCCAGCATGGCTACAGTCTAATGACAAACAAGTACAAAATGAAGGAGACCTTAGTATTTATTTATGAAAAATTAAAATAAAAAGTTTTAAAAAACATTTAATATGAAAAAAAAAGGGTGGTTGATCAAGCAGACCTATGATTAGGCATTCTTGCCATGACCATCCAGTCTTTGCTGTAGATTGGGAGTCCTTCTCTAGTTTTAGATAGTAGAATATGATTTGAGGGAATTCTGCTGCTATTTCTTGCAAGTCGAGCGACTACGTAAGACTCCCTCATTGGCTCGATTAGTTGAAGGTTGTGTTGAGACTCGGGTCAACACCGATCGAGATGTATAGTCAAAAATGCCCCAACTATAGACATCCTGTCTTATTTTCAAGCATAGTCTACAAAGGAATACGTTATATAAAGTACCATTAGTTTTAAGGTGGCAGTGTATGACTTTAGGGAAATTTTGCTGCTATTTCTAGCAGATCGAGCACAACATCGTTGAGGTTAAATTTATCTTCTGTAGAACATCTTCGGCAAGTATTTCCTCTCCATCCTCTCTCTCTCTTATAATAATGTTTGAGTCAGTTGTAGGTTGCATTGAGTATAAAGTGGAGTTATCTGCCGCTAGATGTCACCTCCTGCCAACATGGCGTCACCAAGTGCGGGCAATTCGGATCTCGATGCTGGTAACAAATTACGTTTTTCTTATTTTAACTCAATAATTTATTAGTTTTCCCTTTTTACCATAATTTAATCCAGAAAAGAATAATAGAAAAACATTTAATTTGCGTTTATCAACTTCCAATCAGCAGCTAAACACAAGTTTTATCGACAGCATGGAAGTTGTCAGCTGTCTCGAATAAAAATACAAGAAATTAACAAAACATTTTTAGGACTTTCTCTTTTCCTGATAGTTTTTTTCTGCTTCCCTCCTTAATATCTTTTAATTAATTTAATTAACTTTAGCCTACTTGTCTTGTTTAATAGCCTCTGGATGTATTTCGCCCAACAATTTAGTTATAATGTTATGTGTTTATTCAAATGGAAGATTTCACGAACTCGTTCACTAATGTTTCCTCGATCAGTGACATTTTTAGCAATCTATATTATTCGATCTTTCTCTTTTTCTGTTTCCCTTCGTTGCATTATTTAAAGTTTACCTCAAACCCGACTGCCTTTATATAGCAGTTTATCCATTTAGTCAGAGGTTATCGTGGAATGTAGAGACACTTATACATACACCTGTATTATAAAAGCCAAGCTACCGCGGATTTCAACTCGATGGAAGATTTGAGCTTGGAACTTCTAGCTAAAGAGACACTGTAATAATAATTACAGTGTTTCCACCACTCATAACCGGATGCTGTATCTTTCCACCGAACATATTTTCAACTATTTGGATTGCGCCAGTTTTGGAAAACGGTTCTGCTTGGAATCCCAATGTTCCACGAGATACCAACTCGACCTCTCGGTCAGCAAGCGGTCGCTTTGTTCACTCTTCCATTTCTGATTCAGCTAAAATAAACATGTTTTAAAATCTCCGTTTGGTTTTGATTCCGTCCTGGATTTTATATACAGCAGTTTTATACACAAGCTTGCTTATAACTACTCTCATAAACTTTACTCGGTATTTTGTATGTTTTTTTTTAATGCTTTTATTACTAGTTTTAAAGAAATCCAAAGTAAAACTTTTTTTTCTTAGACGTCAGCTATAGTTTCTAATACCAATGACGCAGTTATCAACTTGTCCTTTCTTCTGACACGTCTGCTGCAATATAGAATCGAACTAATTTTCTTTTCTATTAAAAGCAGTTGTTTCTCTTTTGATTATTATTACTTAACCCAAATGACATATCTTTTTTTTTTTTCGAAACCATGTTACTGAATAACAGCTACCAACATTTGTCTTTCTCTCATGCACATAAAAATATTTTCATCACTTTTAACAAGAATTGAGTCTTTAACCCTTTGCCTGTTCAAAACATTTTTATAAGTTTGTCCGAAACGTCAGTACTTGTTTTTAGACTTTGTGTTAGCCATTGTTTCATATGTTCTAAGCAATATAAAACTTTCCTTTCATAAGCCCCAAGTTGCTCTCGTGGGTGAAACAGATTGGGAATGTGTATCATATAAAACGCATGGATACTAGGGAAATATGTCCTGTTAATCAAATGTGATGCACAGGGACAGACAAATTGATACACTATGTTGCCATTCTAAATCCTCTGTTCTGGCTGCAAGAGTTCTGTCTTCATTGAACGAGCAACTGGTGTACCATGTTTGACTAAACCCACCTCTTCTCTTGGCTTCCAGATCCTTTTATAAAACCTTTGCCTGTCTAATTCTTCTTTCTCAATATGTGCTCCCCACTCTCTCTCTCTCTCTCCTTTCACCTATGTGCCCTCCCTTCTCTCCTTTCATATATTCCTTGTGAGATATCAGTGTGAATATTAATTGTATTGCTTCCGCTTGTCTGCAAAAGACTGGAATAGCTATGGCATTACTCTACCTCCTCTTCCTCCTCCTAATTGAAAAAATAAATCATAAAAAGGCATGTGTCCATAACTTTTATATATCTAGGTAAGCCATCTGTTTCAATCTACTTTATACATTAGTCTTATTTCATTTTAAAATAATGTTTGTCACTTTTGAACATATCTCAAGATTATTAAAATACTAGCTGACCTCGTGCCATCAAAAATGACTGCTAATTGTAGTATTTTATGTGTAAATATGGATGGTAAATCAAATTAATGCACTTGTCACTGTTATCTAGTGGTTTTCTTTTGAGATGTGACATCAATCATCGTTTGTTACTGAAAGAACGATAGTTCAAACATTTACATACCTCCCTTGTTCACACATACACACATATACTCACACAGAGTTGAAACGCTGCTTGACTTTTCTTTTCAGCGTTGAACGCTCACCATCCCGCTTCCATTGCACACACATACACACACACAAACATTCACATATCTTCCTTTTACATACACACACACATATACTCACTCAGAGTTGAAACGCTCCCACTACCAGTTTACCATCATTCCTTCCTTCCTTATTCATCCATCACCCCTTCCTTTCTCATTCATATGTTGTGACAGAGAAAAATGCAAGAGTATTATTATAGTAGATATTAGAAAGTGAACAATGTTTTGTTTAACAGACTGTGAGCAGACATTGATGAGTTATGAAAAATTGGACAGATCATCTCCTGACTTATGGCCTGAACAAAGTAAGTATGTTTATGTTTGTGTGTCTATAAACAAAGTATTTTACTTTGTTTGAACTATTTGGGGATTAAGATATCATATTGATTTTATCAAGAGTGTGTTGATACATTGTTCTCTTAGTTCTGTAAAATATTTCGTTGTTGTCCCATATATGTTATTAATCACGTGACTAGTCTGAATTATTTGCTGTCATCATAACCAGCTTGTGATGACAATATTTGTTATCTTTAGTGAAAACTTTGCCTTGTTGATAAAGCTGTGTAACAATTCCTGCCTGTTGTTGTGTCCAGAAGTTTCACTCAATTCTTCTTCTTGAATACACTGACAGCACTACAGTAGTAGCTCACTAAAGATGTTTAACCATCAGTCTTGCTACATCCAGTGAAGGCACATGGCTCAGTGCTTAGAGCATTGGGCTCACAATCACGAGGTAGTGAGTTCAATTCCTGGACTGGGCTGTATGTTGTATTGTTGAGCCAGACACTTATTTCGTGTTACTCCAGAGATGAGTTGCGATGTCACTAGTGCCATTTGCCTTTCCATACAACAACATTGGTGGTGTGGAGAGGGGCGGATGATATGCATGGGCGACTGCTGGTCTTCCATAAACAACCTTTCCTGGATTTGTGCCTCGGAGAGGAACTTTCTAAGTGCAATCCCATGGTCATTCACGACCGAAGGGGGTCTTTACCTTTACCTGCTACATCTATTATTAAGAGAATAAAATCATTTCTATCATTTAAAATTTTATCTTAAAATATGCATTTTAAAGAGGGTTGGGAGAGGAGGAGTGTAGCGGGGGAAATTTGTCTGCTACATTGAGTAAACTGGGTGGTTATATAAAACGGGTCTGTAAAGAACCAGTTGTTGTTTAACCTCCAAGTCAGCCTCAAAGCAGTGAATTGTCAGAATTGTTAGAGCAAATGACGAAATACCTTGTGGTGTTTGGTTATGGTACTTCACATCTTGAGTTCAAATCCTGCTGAGACTGGCTTTGCATTCCATCCTTCCAAGATTGAAATGCTGTACAATATAAACTGCTTATGAATATTATGTTCTTACACACACACACACACACACAAGGCAAAAAAAGGTTTTCTGCAGGCATAGTATATCTGGGCTACATTATCTAATGTGTGTTTTTTATTAAAACTGTCAAGTATGATTTGAGGAAGCTTTGACTGCTATCTATAGCATGTCAAATGATCACATGTATGGAGGTGGCTCCCTTGTGGACTTGTATAATAATAATACCAGTGGCATTATGTTTAGTGGTAGAAGTTTAAAGATAGCACAATTGGTGGTGACTTACTAATTTTTAATATTAGGAAAGTGGCGAGTTGGTAGAGTCGTTAGCACACCGGGTATTTCACTTGTTGCTATGTTCTGAGTTCAAATTCTGCCGAGGTCAACTTAGCCTTTTATCCTTTTGGGGTCGATAAATTAAGTACCAGTGAAATCGACTAGTCCCCTCCCCACCAAATTCGAGGCTTTGTGCTTCCAGTAAAAAGGATTAATCCTTAATGTTAGGAATTTGAAATGTTTTTCATAGAGTTGTACCTAAAATTTTTCTTTTTCATCTTTTTTACATTATAATCCTTAGTACCAGGTGTATCAGAGTTTGCTGCCAACCAAAGTGTAAGTACCTCTTGTGTTTAACCTTTGAAACATTGTTCTCCTGTTGCCTCTTTTAGTCAGTAAATAACATAGGTTCCATATGTTAGTGTTCTATGATTGTAGTGCATGGCTGTGTGGTTAAGAAATTTGTTTCTCAGTCATCTGGTTTCAGGTTCAGTTCTGCTGCATGGCACTTTCAGCATATGCCTTATACTATAACCCTGGGCCAACCTAAGCCCTATGAGGGGGTGCAAACTGAAGAAACCCGTTGTATATATGAGGGGGTGCTGGAAAGTTCCTGGCTTTGAGTAAAAGAAAATACAAGAGGTTCACTTAATTATGATTTTATTCATCATATTCCCCTCTCGGATACACACACTTATTGCAGCAGTCCTTCAGTTTTTTTAAGCCCTGTAAAAGAACTCAGAAGGTTGGGCCTCTAACCAGGTCTTTCTCGACACTCTTAAAGTTAGAAACCTCTATATGTGACTCATCCATGGATTTTCATGGATGAGTTCATGAACTTTGGATCTTTTCTCTAAATTATATATTTATATATTATATACTGTGAAACTTAATTTAATTTTAATTTTTGATAAATTGAATTTAATTGGGTTTTTACCTGTAAATTTGGATTTTTATCCCTAATATTATATATATATATATATATACACACACACTCACACACACACATACAGAAGATAGGCTTCTTTCAGTTTTTGTCTCCCAAATCCACTCACAAGATTTTGGCTGGCCAGGGGCTGTAGCAGAAGATATTTGCCCAAGACCACATGGTTAGGGAAATCTATCATTACCACAATGACCTGAAGACTTATTCCTTTTTCTATTCTATTCATTGATGGATTCGTTTTATATTCCAGCCTTTCTCCGCTTCAAATTTCTCTAAAGAAATAGATGATCAAGATGATATAGAACTTCTTCAAGGTATGCATCTTTTTTCTTTCTTTTCTTTCTTTCTTTCTTCATTGTCATTTACTGCCTACTTTCTATATTGGTATGGGTTAGACGGTTTGATTGAAACTAGTAAGCTGAAGAGCTACACTGGACTCCAGCCTGATTTGGCATGGTTTCTATGGCTGTATGCCCTTCTTAACATCAACCACTCCAAGAGTGTTATAGATGCTTTTTACATGCCACCAGCATTAGCCACAACTACAATTTCACTTGGTTTGACAGGTCTTCACAAGCACAGTATATCGCCAAAGGTCTCGGTCATTTAACATTGCCTCTGTGAAGGTGCATGGCTCAGTGGTTAGAGTGTCGAACTTACGGCTGTGAGGTTGTGAGGGTCTTTATTCTTTTTTACACATATATCTGCCTCTATCTCTCTCATTTTTCTGACAGAAAGCATTGCAAACAGAAAAGAACTATTATATGTATTGTCTTTGCCTGTTCAACATCCCCAAAATTACTTTCCTTTTTCAATTTGTGGTTTTCTGTTGAACCTCTGCTGTGTGTTCAACTTTGCCATTGATTTTTGAAATAAGTACTAGCACTTCTAATGACCATTTCAATTGATTTGGGGAAGTTCTCATGTTTCGGTGGCATGTGAAATACATCATCCGAATGCAGTCATTACCAGTGCCCCCTGACTGGCTTCCGTGCCGGTGGCATGTAAAATGCACCCCCTACACTCTCGGAGTGGTTGGCATTAGGAAGGTCATCCAGCTGTTGAATCATTGCCAAATCAGATTGGAGCCTGATGCAGCTGCTGGCTCTCCAGACCTCAGTCAAACCGTCCAACCCATGCCATCATAGAAAACGGACTTTAAACGATGATGATGATGAATTTTCATAGTATAAGACAATCAATGATTCTTCATCAAAATTTCATTTCATCATTCATTTGGGGAGAATCTTAAAGATCAAGTACTTTCTTTTATTTGTTGGGAATTTAGTGATATTAACTATTGATGCATTTCATAGAGTTGACATTTGTGAAGGAGCATCCTCCCCATTTAATGCACACGTTCCATGCTGGCATGAGTTGGACTGGATAATGATCTTATTTGGTAAATTTTATTGAAGTGCTTCTGTCTTATTTGTAAGGAAAATAACCAATTTAAAATCTTTTAGTAAAATTCATTTTGTTTTTCTCACGTCAGAGTTTGGTAGCTTGACTACACCACAGCTGATGGAAAAAGTGCGAGGACTTCAAAATTTAGCCTTCAAACTGGGACTTGATGAAGGTAAGAGATCTATTGTTTTAGTCAGTTTGCTGTTTGTGGTAAAACTATTTTGCAATATCCATTTATCTTCTTCATCTATCCATTCATCTTTTCCACCTATTCTTGGGAGGATCATGGAGGTAGAATCCTCATCGTCCTCCCCCCTAGCTTCTTCTCTGTCATCATACTTTCCAGCTGTATTCCCAAGCATGACTGAGGCTGCGGATATTATCCAACCATCTCATTCTTGGTCTAAATGCTGGATCTCCTGCTGGTCGACTCAGCTTAAAGAATCTGTCTTGCAATCCTTTCTGGTGACATTCTAGCCACCACATGTCCATAGTAACAGAACTGTGACCTCTAAATGCAGAGAAATAGAAGCTTAACTTGGAGAAACTTCCTGATCTCTGAGCCACACATTCTCTCAAATAATGTCACTTCAAAGATTCTTTGGAAGAACCCTGTTTTGATTCTACTCTTTTAGCCATTATCCATCTTTCATGACAGGCATAGAAGCCAAATTGAAGATAACGAGTTTGGCTTTTTGACCAATCTCTCCTCTTCTGAAAATCGAATGCTGCTGCCTGTGCACTATTGTTCCAGCCTCTTGATTCCCCATCACTCATGAATATGATCCATCATCATCATTTAACATCCATTGTCCAGCTTGGCATTGGTTGGACGATTTCACTAGGCTGGCACACCGGAAAGCTGCACCAGGCTCCAGTCTGATTTGGCATGGTTTTCTATGGCTGGATGCCTTTCCTAATGCCAACCACTCCGAGAGTGTAATGGGTGCCCTTTGTGTGACACCGGTATCCAAATAATGAGTTATAATTTTATTTACTTTAGGAACTACAACTTTTCCTCTTTTTTCTTTTCTTTTTCAGCACGAGAAATGACGCGAGGAAAATTTTTAAACATTCTTCAAAAACAGAAAAGGTTTTGATTGTCCTAAAAAAAAAAAATTTTAAATGTTTGCCGACAGTTTTCTTCATCAATTTAGAAACCATTCTTCACTCTTCTGCCAAACTGGATTGGCATGTATGGCTTGTACTGGCTGTGTTCATATTGTTATTCAATTTTGCTATCTTTGTGGAAAATGTTTCTATCAGAATATTCCAGAACGAAATAGCAGTATTTATTTAGTCTTCCTTAGGACAATATACTCCTTCTGCAAAACCCATTTTCTTTTTAACGTCATGGCTGCACTAAAACTAGATCTGAAAACCAATGGTGCAATGTTTCTCTGCTCATTTCTTTTGTCAGTTTAAGATGCTGCGAACAATCATGGTTTCTGTGAGGCTAAGATTTTAGACTCACCTTCACACCAGACATTCTCTATCTTTTTATCATTGTCAAAGATTTTATTACTTGGTTTGGATATATTTATGTAAACTAATTTTTGATATAAAATAGACATTTAATGTCTACATTCCAGTTCTTTTTTTCTTTGAAGTGAGGGGAAGAAATTTAAATTGTATTTGGTGGGTTCATTTTTATTTTATTTATATTTTTTTTTCTCATGCTTCTCATTGATATCGAGGAATCTTTTAAGTTTGCAGAATCTTTATCAGGAGATAAAGAGTAAAAGAGAAAGATGTAATTATATGTAAGTGTACTTGGATGACCTATTCTGCAAGAAAATTATACACTCTCTACAGAGGTCACACACTGTTGTAGATGTCATGTAAGGAATGAACAGAAGAAGGGGAGGAGGAGGAGAAAGTAACTGAACCAAATCACAGTACAACTGGTAATTAATTATACATGAAAATATTTAAAAAATCATTTCACTTGTTCAATTTTGATAACTTACCAAATTGATTTTATTTACAAAATTAGAATTGTTACCCAATTGAGGACATAGTAGTCTAGTGTTCAGTCTCACTGTTTGACATCTTGGGCAAGTATCTCCTACTACATCCCAGGGCCAACCAATATCTTGTGCATGAATTTGGTGGACCCAAACTTCAAGAAACCACAATATGTATCGATTTCTGTACAGCATGTAGTCGAAGGGGTCACTCATGCTTTAAACAGGCCTTGTTTCTTTCTTAGTCAGTCAACTTTACTTTTTTACATCTACAATTAATTCACTGTGTAAAATTTTTTTTTTTTTTTTGTGTGTGTTTGCATTTTGTCCATCTCTTTCTGAATGTCTGTATCCTATTCCCCTTGTTCTCTTTGTGATACTTCACCTATATGTGTATCTGCAAATATGTGTGTTTGTTACTATTTGAGTGAAACAGTAAGGCTTGCATTCCTTGTTGACTTCACAGACAGTTGGGAAGGGCATCCAGCTGTAAAAATCCTGTCCCAAATTTATTTCCCAAACAATAGATTTTTTTTTATATATTTTTCTGTTGTTCAGTTAACTTATGGGAAGGATTAATTCACAGCTTAATGAATGAATTAAGACAATTTAACTCGTTTTTATGATTGGAACTCCAGTTTTCTGATGAAATGTCTCTTCTCTCTCCATTGCTCTAGTCTCTATTTTAGTCTTTGTGGGCCTCTGTTGCCAGATCGCTGTAAAACAAGAAAGTAGGTTATCATTTTCAAATTTCACACTTCCTTTTTATTTAGACATTAATTTCAAATAAACCAATAGAGCCATTCTAATTTTTAAACTACCCCCCCCCCCCAAAAAAAAACTATATACAGTAAACTTTTATTTATTAGATTGGGTGCAGGCATGGCTGTGTGCGAGGTTAAGAAAGTAGTTCAATCCCACTGCATGAATGCTGTCGGCTAATGTTTTATTCTCTAAGCACTGGGTGAAATTGTTAGAAATAGAAGAAGCCTATTGTGTATATATAGCTAAATAGACTCGTCAGTTATCACTTTTCAATGCTTCCCAACCTTTTTAGTAGCAGATTGCCCCACTCCGCCCCATTTGTAAGCAAAACAACCTTGGTATCAATACAGGTACTGTCAATTTGGATAGCTAGTCCCTCTGTTGGGTCGACATTCGGCAGACTCTCTTTCTCCCATTCATTCTCTTTATTGAGCAACCTTTCATAGTGGCGTCTCAAAACCTCTCTCTTTGCAGCCTCATTTAATGCAAGTGAACCATCATCCATGTGGACACATTTCTCTCCTATGGCATCACAAATGAATAAAAGAGGTTTACTTACCCAAAATATATTTTACCTGATCCTTTCTTTGCTATTGCTTTTAAAGTTTGCATTAAATCCTTCGTGTCTATTTCGAGAGCACATTCCTGCCACAAACATTAAAGAAGAAGGCTTTCTATCAGGATAGGATTTGTAAATATAGACCTAAATTTCAAACATTTAATTCGTAATTATTGAACTAATGATAATTCCGTTATTTTGAAATACTCCCCACAAGTGTGTGTGTGGTAGGTAAGATTATGAGCCTGAATGTACCTTGTATCATCTCTATATTCCAGCAGGAAAAGGAAACATGCTGTCTTTTACCCTTTAAGTTCCAACAACAGTTAAAAGAAGACCTAGAAGGACTTAACAGACATTGTCTAGGGTGTGGTACTAGCAAAATTAAAAGCTAGCAGTTTTTGGTGAAAAAATAATCCTTTCTACTATGGGCACAAGGCCTGAAATTTGGGGGAGGGGATAGTTGATTATGTTGACCTCAGTGCATAACTGGTACTTATTTTGTCGACCCCGAAAGATGAAAGGCAAAATCGACTTCAGCAGAATTTGAACTCAGAATGTAATGACAGGTGAAATACCACTAAACATTTCGTCCAGCTTGCTGCCTTAATGATAATAGTAATAATCATCCTTTTTACTATAGGCATGAGGCCTGAAATTTGTAGGGAAGGGACTAGTCAATTATATCAACCACTTCCCTTCCCTCTGCGTAACTGGTATTTATTTCATTGACCCTGAAAGGATGAAAGGCAAAGTTGACCTGGGCAGAATTTGAACTCAGTGGTATTTTGCCCAGCGTGCTAACGATTCTGCCAGCTCGTCAATAATAATAATGTTTTTTTCATAAGGTAAGGGGCTTTAATTTTTCAGTTCCCAATTTTACAAGTGTATATAGTGTGCCAGTCATATATTTGAGTTGTTATAATTTGTGCCCTTATGCCTATGAGGGAAATCATTGAAGAAAATTGTAGAGTTTCCCCCCAAAATATACTTAAAAAAGCTATTCCTACCTTAACAGCTGCTATGAAGTCTTCAGGGGTGATTGTGAAATTCCCTTCTGTATCATATTTCTTGAGAGTTTCCATCAAAGCAGGATCCCTTACCACAACGCTTTGTTTCAGGATCAGAAGGGATTTCTGATATTGGTTTCTACTATCGACCTCAATAGCTTTCTTACCAATATCTTCTGTTGTGTTTCCAGATCTTAGGATGTGACCAAATATTGCCTTGAAGTTTTTCTTCTGTTTGATGTCGAAAACAATGCGCAGGAACTCATATTCGACCGAGACATCCTGCAAATGGGAACCGGCAGAAGAAAATGAGCTTGGAAGAAGGTTTTAATATATAAACAAAAATGGGTCTGAGAGAAATAACTCAGAGGGGCCAGTGGCATGCATTTAGACAACAGACAAATGCAGGTCTATTAAATACAACAAATTTGTGATTTATTAAAATTATATCTGCATTTAGAATAGTGTTTCTCAACTATGTTTTGCTTATGATCCCCTTTGATTCTTGTTTTTACTCTACTGGTCCCCCATAGCCATTTGATGTTTACAGAATCTTGATATTTTTATAATTAAATATTATTAGAAATTGTATAAAGAAAAATTGTTGAAATATTTTGTGTTATGTAGAAATGTAACCAGTTTATTGCAGGTAAAGTTTAGCAAGAAAATATTGTATGGGCCCTGGTTGAGAATCACTGTTTTAGAGGCTGCCAATGATTACCCAGTGGCCAGCCCCATCTGAAAAGGAGACCCTGTAGTTAATGGTTTTGTGTAGTGGTTAAAAGGAAACACTAAAACTGTGGCATAATAATGATGATCCTCATCATTGTCCTTGTAATTACCACCACTACACTCCCATCCTTATTGTCACCACCACCACCACCATCATCATTAACAGAAGCATTGTCATTTTCATTATTTGCCTTGTAATCCTCATTATCGTTATCAATATCATTACAAGGGGGTGCTGAAAAGTTCCTAGCTTTAAGGGCATCGCGAAAGGGCTGGTTGGAGGCTCAACCTTCCAAGTTTTTTCACAGGACTTAGAAAAACTGAAGGACTACTACAATGACTGTGCAAACTGAGAGGGGAATATGTCTAGTAAAATCATAATTAACTGATCCCCCTTGTATATTCTTTTACCCAAAGCCAGGAACTTTTCAGCACCCCCTTGTAACTGAAAGGTTTCTTTTTTGCAAGTCTAGCCTCTAATTCCCTATCAGCATCAAAATCATCATAACATCTATTTTCGCCACACTGACATGGATTGGACAAGTCTGCACTGCAGCATGTCATCACTCCTCTTCATACTGTGTCATCTTATCTGTGAGCTCCATCTTGATTGCTGATCTCATTACTAAATTCTCCCGTTATCTTATCTAGTCCTTAATTGCAGTTAGAGAACAGCAAAGTTCAAGATTATATCAAGGAATATTTCTTACCGTCAAATCCAGTAAATTTAGTCCTGTGTTGTCATTGTTGTTGATGGCATTGACAAGGGAAATGGCTCCGGTTGTGCTAATTGGATTCTTACCTAACTGAAAACAGGGGGAAATAAATGAGATAAAGTTTCAGTAAGATTTATTTATCTGTGGAAAAGACAGAAAGGAAATCAGTATGAATTGTAGCAGGGAATATCAGCAGTGTCCCGAACACCAACTCACTGCCTAGAAATTGAACCCGAAATCACTGTGCTCAGCTGAGAAAATAACTGTAATCACCCAACAAGATTTTGTCAGCAACAAACCATTCAGGTCCCTATTAAACACATGAAAAATGTGTTTTGTCAGTAGCTGGGCTCACTGGCAAAGCAACAATACATCCAGCAGATACTTGACTCGTTAGAATCTCAGTTTTAGTAAACAACCTAACCATTTGGGGATAAATATAGAAGGATGTTATTAATGATTTTGTCTTTGGTGCCTTTTCTTTGACAGACCATTGGGTATATTCATAGATGGTTTGTCTGGTAACTTTCAGTGTTTATAACAGTTCAAATCAACTGCTGTGAGAACTTAAACCACTCACTCGACTATGGAACTCAACAACTTTTACAATCCTGTTGACAAACATCTCTGGTGGACAAACATGAACTGTATCACTTAGTATAAATATCTGTCATAATTACAATGACATTTTTTTTATTAATGATTAAGATATTTTTGTATTTATATTTCAAAGTTTTTTTTTTTTCTCTTTTGTTGTCAATCAACCAAATATTTTGTCATTACAGGATTTATTGAGGAAATATAAAAGCACTTATGGAATGATTGAATGAAAAAAAACTGCAACTTTTAGATATTGCTGGGAAGTGTATGAAATGGATCAAAAAGTATGGGCTGGCTCAAAGCAAAATATGCAGACAAAGAACCCCAAAACACAAACAAAAACACATATATACAGATATACAGACATAGTTGTGAGGCTTACAGTCTAGAGATAACTATACCTCATATAATGTATCTAGAGTATGCTTTCTACAGACTGATGCCTTTCCTAATACCAACCACTACGTATGTAATTGTAAGAAATAGCAGCCAAAGTTCTCTCAAATTACACCCTGTCATTAATAAGAGAAAAAAATAGGGACACATTGGATAAAGTAATTCTAGGTACAAAATGACAAAACAAAACTAAATGGTTACAACTAGAATTACCTGTAAATATTTGTATTCTACCTTAAGTTCTAGATGAACACCAACTGAGTATGTACCTCATCAGTCTATGAGGCTCTGGAAAGACCATGGTACCTTCTCTCTAACTAAATTAAAAGAAATACAATTGCCTTTGTAGCTGGCTAGCTTTCCTATGGGACAAGCAGAGTTATGTACCTTGACACAAAGTCCAACACAACTGCATAGTTAAGTTTTAAATGTGTCGGAGTGTATATGTGTACACACACTGTACATGTGTTTATTTGTGTATCAATTTAAAACCAGTGGCCTAGCATATAAAAAATCTGAAAATTCAGAAAAATTGTATTACATGCGTATAAGAAGCGATGACCACTAAGTGGACATCCGATATACTAGAAAGAGGTCATCAACGACCCAACCACAAAGAAAAATTCTAGTTGTAACCATTTAGTTTTGTTTTGTCATTTTGTACCTGGAATTACTTTATACAATGTGTCCCTATTTTTTTCTCTTATTAATGACGGTGTAATTTGAGAGAACTTTGGCTGCTATTTCTTGCAATTACATACGTAGTGGTTGGGTCGTTCATGACCTCTTTCTAGCATATCGGATGTCCACTTAGTGGTCATCTCTTCTTATACGCATATATCTATATGGCGTTAGGAAGGGCATCCAGCTGTAGAAACTCTGCCAAATCAGATTGGAGCCTGGTGTAGCCATCTGGTTCACCAGTCCTCAGTCAAATCGTCCAACCCATGCTAGCATGGAAAGCGGACGTTAAACAATGATGATGATATATATATATACTAGCCTCAAATGAAAAGTACGTAAATATGTACCACCCTGAGATACAAGAGTTTCTGGTGTGTATATACTCCTCTGAACTTCATAAACAACACAGACTGAAAAGTTTTAAACATTACTCTAGATATTAGACCATGCAGTAGAAATAGACTTACCTGTAATATCTGAAGGGTTTCATTGACTAAGAGGGATTTAGCAATTTTCTCTATACAAACGTCTGTCAATCTGTTGGCAGTGAGGTTTAATTCTTGTAAAGTTGTGTTGTGAATGAGGGCCTCTGCTATCTCAAAACCTCCTTCAATACCGAAGCCATTGAAGGCCAAGTTGCATCTTTTTAATCGAATATTGTCCTTTAATAAAGGAAATTTAATGTATCAACATTAAGAATCAACAAGACATGGAACAAACTGAATTACACAAACTTATTTTAATTAACTCTTCATTATTTTCAAAATTTATTAAAATTAAAGGCAGTGTGTTTCAACCAAAGTATGGCAACAAAAGGATTAAAGAAGCAATTACACATTAACTTTGATAGGTTTCGGCCAGTATAGACCCAGGCCATGTCTAACTTAATAGCACCACCTGGTGAAGTCTTTTAGTCATATATTAGGCACCATGGCCCACTCTAGCAAAGAGTTATTGTTGGAGACATATCCAAGTATATAGGAGGTTGGTCCAGGATTTTTTGAAGAAATTTGTCCAGTGAACTTTTGAATTTTATTGGATCCATTTCCATTTTCATGTAATTTGGTATGGTAGTAAAGAGATCTGGACCAGTTGAGATAAAGTAGTTGTGGCATAGTGTTGTTATGTGTCCGGAGTTCGATCCTAGATACATACAGCATATCTGACAAAAAAAAAATGGTAGGATGGTCATGATTGGAATCCTTTTGATCATGACTGACCTGGGGTTAAACTATAATGCTACACCTCTACCTCTTACAATCTTATACACTATAAATTCAAATATATAGATTTGTATTTACAAACCCGAAGCCCTTTGCCAATAGCGATGGCACCTCTCAGTCGGATATAGTTCCACGACAGGTCAAATTGCTGCAGATATTCATTGGAACCTGTGAAAAGAATGAGAGGAACATGGAAAATTTTGTCTGTCTTTATTTTCAATATTCTGACAAGTTTCTATAATTTTGGTGTTAAGGACTCCAGAGATAATGTCTTAGATGTACAATGTATGAAAATCTGAAGGGATGGTCATAACTGGAATGTTTTTGATGAAACACAAATTTGTCTTATTCGGGGTTGATCTGAGGTTAAAAAACGACAACAAAGCTTGAACTAATGAGGACAGCTACTCTAGAGAGTAACTCGACCTGCTAGAAATAGCAGCCAATTTTCTCTCTCACAATCATAACTTGTCCCCTTAGAAAAGAAGTGATGGTACATTGGATAATGTAGTCCTTGATGGATTTTACTTGTATCTCAATTTCTCTTGAGAAAGATAGTATAATACAATATTATATAGAGATCCAAGAAGGTAGCCTCTACATAGGAACAGTCTGCTCATGAAACTAGTGTGCAAGTGGCTGAGTACTCCACAGACATGTGTATAATTAATGTGCAAGTGGCTGAGCACTTCCCCGACATGTACAATTAATGTGCGAGTGGCTGTGCACTCCACAGGCGTGTGTATAATTAATGTGCAAGTGGCTGAGTACTACACAGGCACAGTTTACAATAGCTACACCACTGCTTATCACTTACCCATGCACCTTCACTGGAGTCTAGATACATATCAAGTGGACCGACTGACTATATTGGCCCCAACAACAGTTGAAGAAAGAACCCATGTTAGAGGATCTACTTACCTATCGCTACACCGAATATCTCTCCACCATTTTCGCCAAGTCTGTTTTTGCTCAAGTCGATGCTTTCTAAATATTTATTTTTCTGCAGAAAAAGAATACAAGAACTCAATCAGTAAACAAATATTTTTCAATGCCAAGCTTTGTTTATTTTATATCATCTACAGAGAAGGTACAACAAATAACTGCAGACATTGTGATAGTGGTAGTAATGAGGGGGGATGGAAGTTGTTGTTTCCCCCATCAAGTTAGAATTTATTGAGCAGACCTATGACTAAAGGCATTCCATTTATGACCATCAGGCCTCTTTTTTTTTTTTTTTTTTTTTTTATAAATAGTTGAGGTGATCTGAGGGCAGTTTTGATTGATATTTCTATCGTGCAACCATTTTGAGACACTGTCATTATATCATCAACTCAATGGTCTCAGGTTTAAATTACATCTATTTTCATTGAGTATTTGAGCTGTAACATTTAATTCTACATTGCTTCAGTGTACCCATATCTCAGGAATAAATGCCAGACCCCATTGGAGTTTTTCTTATGATAGAATGGTGCCTTTTCTTGGAGGAAAACTAATCTTTCCTTTGCATGCTTTAAAATAATGAAACTTGAGTTTTCTTTATTAAACTGTACTTACCTCCAGAGCATTCATTAATTGTTCAAGCACAGAATCTTCAAGACGGTTACCTAGCAAATCATTAAAATTATTTGTTGATATTCAATTGTTTCACATGAAATGTTGTATTTGAAAGGTATAAAAAGCTCAAAATGCTTAGATAAATGATGATCAATAGGAGAGATATTAGGAGAATAAGTGGGAGGATGTTGCAAAATCTCATAATTCAGGTTTTGCAACTTTTGGATCATAGCTTGAGGAGTGTGAGGATGTGAATTGTTGTGGAGCAAAATTGGGCCATCGCTATTCTCTAGTCTGGGTTGCTTCTTTTTCAAATTCTCATGCATACAATCAGTTTCCTGGCAATACAATGTTGCTGTTACCGTTTTTCCTTGATGCAAAAATGAATAATGAATAACTCCCTTCACAGACTACCATACAGTGACCAGTAACATATTAGGGTGCAATGGTGGGTTTGGATAGTGTTTAGGTGACTCTCCTGCATCTAATCACTGTCCTGTTCTCCTGCTGTTGTCAAAGAGTATCCATTTCTCATCACAAGTAATGATTTGATGCAAAAATGGTATTTTTCCAGTCGAGAAAGCAATAAGGAACACACTTCAAGGCGTCTGTTTTTTTGAATCTCGTTCAGTTGATGTGGAACAAACCTATCCGTTTTCTTGACTTTTCCAATTTTTTACAAGTGTCCACAAACAATTGTGCGAGATGTTTGGAGCTCTGATGAAAGTTTTCGAACCTTTGTTCTTGGATTTTGTTCAACCAAAGCATTTAATCTATCATGCCAAATAACTGATTTTGGCCTACCCCTTGGTTTATTTTCAAGGCTATCATCTCTTGAACGAGAGCTTTGGAACCATCTGTGAACAGTTCTAATGTCAACAAAACCATTACCAAAGGCCCGCTTGCTATTCTGTAGAGCTTCTGCGGCAGAGTGACCCAGTTTGTACTCATACGAGAAAAACACTCAACTTCCTGGGTTCCCCACCCTTCAGATACAGTAAATAAATAATAAACATAACAAAGGGAAGTTCAATTACTTTTCTGATAAAGGATTTTCTTTTTCTTTCATTTGTTTCAGTGATTTGACTGCGGCCATGCTGGAGCACCGCCTTTAGTTGAACAAATCAACCCCAGGACTTATTCTTTGTAAGCCTAGTACTTATGCTATCAGGCTCTTTTGCCAAACCGCTAAGTGACGGGGATGTAAACACACAAACATATATATATATATATATACACAACGGGCTTCTTTCAGTTTCCTTCTGTCAAATCCACTCACAAGGCTTTGGTCAGCTTGAGGCTATAGTAGAAGACTAGGTGCCACACAGTGGGACTGAACCCGGAACCGTGTGGCTGGGAGGCAAGCTCCTTACCACACAGCCACTCCTGCGCCTAAAATATTAATATTTTGTAGAAAATTAACATTTACCTGATAGATTTAAACTGCGGAGTCCTTTATTGCAGCAGAGCATCTTGGCTATGTGTGTGATACCAGCAGGACCAACCTGGTTGTTGGACAAATTCTGAAATATGAGCCAAGCAAATAATTATTCAATTTAGTAAGTTACAAAAAAGTGGGTGGTATACATGCTAGTTAACTCAGAGCTGGGACCCTAACAAGTGCTACAACTCTATGTCAGAGTGGACCTGGGAACAATAATGGTTAAAAGGTGGTTCCACACTCTACAAGGACCTGGAACTCCCGTACCAAGGCCTCACTACCAAATGCAGTTTGATTTTTCACCAAAACGTACTGTCATCAAAATAGGTTGAGTGTCCAGTCAACATTGCCAAATCATCAGTGGCCAAACAGCCACGCCCGATTGTCTCATTCTGATATTTTTGTTGACCCCACAAAAGGATGAAAGGTAAAGTCCACCTTGGAAGGATGTGAACATTGAGACCTGTTTCATCCATGATCAAAACTGATCCAATGCAGAGAATTGAAACAGTTTTGATTATAAATCAGTTTGATAATGGCCGAGCTGAGTCTAATCAACAATTGTGTTCTCTGTATAGATAAAACACAGCACACGCTTCCTTACTGTGTGCAGTTGTGTGATTGAGTCATCGCTGAAGACTCCATTGTCAAGTAAGGATTTGTAACGTAGATAAAGGATTAATTGTAATGTGAATGATAATGAGACTGTTTCCAGAGATAACAATGAGAATAACTCCTATATCCAAAGTCTTTTTTGAATATGTTATGAAGAATATGATGTTGATTACAATGGATTTAAACAAAGCATGTGAAAAGATAGCTCAGTATAAAAATAGCAGCACAGTTCAGTGTGTGACAAGAATGAAGGTACATACAAAATAACCATGTTATTGAGATATAGAAATACATAAATGTTACTGTTTATAATGCTATAAATGATAGCATTGTGTCCCTACTACTATCCCTTATCACCTCCGCCTTTCCTCCACCTCCCCTTCATTTTCCCTCCACAAAACTGATATTCACTTCATCCACCTCGGTCCCCATCTCTAATCATGTCACACCCTTACCCACCCACCCATCTTGTCTGTTCCTCCTCCTCCAACTAATTCAAAACAGTGTGAATAAATAAGCATTACATTTGTGGCAAAGGAATCTGAATGCTAAAGGGTTAATTTTCTTGGAATTATTGTTATCAAATGTCCCCAGGATCAGTGAATCACGATTTAAACATAATTTAAACTTAAAATCCTACACAGTGGCATCCAACTTAGCACCTCATGGCTAAAAAACAAGGTTCTTATCTGCACACCAAAAATGTTTGGGAACCACTGCTGTAATGGAATAAATAATTAACTTAACAGATTTATTAAAATAATATTAGACATTGACAAATATTTTCTTTTCCTCAGCGCAATAAGTATTCCTTATCAGCATTCTTAATGCTCCAAGCAGTTAATAAGACAATACTAACTGCACTATTATTTTCTGGGTAAACAGCAAATCTGCATAATTTCTCTCTGTTAATTTATAATCTAAATTAAAAATGGTTGCTGATTACTTATGATGACGGCAGTTCTTAGTTGGCCGTGAGTGACCAAATCAGCATGAGCAACTGAAGCATAACCAGGGAAAACGTGTCTTATAGTTTTAGGACATCATTCAGAGTCAAAGGAACAATTGTGACTGAGTGGTAACAAATTTGCTTCCGAACAACATGGTTCTGTGTTCAATACCACTGTGTGGCATTTTTGGCAAGTGTTTATGATAGCTTCGGAGCCAACCAAAACCTTGTGAGTTGATTCAGTCAATGGAAACTGAAAGAAGCTCATTGTGTTTATATATCTGTGTGAGTGAGTGTCTTTGAGTCTGTGTTTGTCTCCCAAGACTTTGGTTGGCTCAAGGATATAGAAGACACTTGCCCAAGGTGCCATGCAGTGGGACTGAACCTGGAACCATGTGGTTGGAAAACAAACTTCTTACCACACAGCAACACACCTGTGAATAT
Source organism: Octopus bimaculoides (assembly GCF_046866305.1). Lineage (NCBI taxonomy): Eukaryota > Metazoa > Mollusca > Cephalopoda > Octopoda > Octopodidae > Octopus > Octopus bimaculoides. The sequence continues at coordinate 6,471,718 of NC_142938.1, forward strand.
TTCTCTTTAGAAAAACAATGATCGTCTGTCATGGTTTTCTTAACCCTTTCCTTGTCATGCTTCTGTTGAAACATATTGCCTGAGTTTCAATTAATTTTGAAAATAATTAAATTTGTCATTATCAAGCTGATGTATGAAATATTAATCAGCATGGAATTTTAATGGAAGATTTTTCATTCCGACCACTTTAAAACTGGAAGATTCTGGACACAGAATTAATAAATCCTGAAGAGATAAAGATTATGATTTACCAAATCTGTAATGAAATCATTCTCTTCCAACATCTTGCTGATAAACTGGGTTCCTTCTCCATCAATAAGATTCTCCGTCAGGTCCAGTTTCTCTAACGTTATGCTGTGCTGCAAATAACAATTATAGTTCATTGGATGTTAGATGAGGTGAGTGTTAGGGTTAGGGTTAGGGATCACTTGTGACAACGGAGGTGGGATACAGAGTGAGGCGGGAGAGTAAAATACCTGGAGTTGTGAAAGGTATGTTGAGAGATAAAAGGTTGAGTATGAAAGCGATAATAAATGTATAAAACGTATAAAAATTTTAATTATCTATTTTTTACTTTTCTAGCTGATGTTCATTTGATTCACCTGTTCATTCGATTTGGCCATAAAATTAGTAAACTTGCTTCAAATCTGCTTAATTAAAATTTTTTTAAATATACTAAAAAAGTGTAAGAATGTTTTATTTAAGCCATAATAAATAAATGAAACATGCAGACCACACACTAAAGTAGAATTTGGCTCGGTAGAATTGCATACCAAAGTAGCATTTATTAGTGTTTACCCGGAGAACTATACTGATAGGCTTGACAGCATCTGGTCCCAGACCATAATGCGGTAAGGCAATCTGGTCTTGTCTGATGTGACGGATGAAGCTGGACACTGGATGAATACCCATTTCTTGGCATAACTCAAGGTACATGCTTTTGCCTGTGACATCATGGGATAATGGCGCATCTGCGGAAAGACAAAAATAATACACAATAGTCTAATTGTTTATGCAGCTGTTTAAATGCAGAGCAAACTTAGAGAAGTATCTTCAGATGTTTAACAAAGACTGGTAGATGAGTTGTGGAGTGAATGGATGGATGGAAAGACAGGTAGATCAACAGCACTTTCACACTGTGCAGCACCTTGGGCTAGTATCTTCTGCTATAGCCCTGAGACAACCAAAGCTCTTTTTGAGTGGATTTGGTAGATCGAAACTGAAAGAAGCCCATCATATATAAATGTGTATGTATGTATGTATGTCTCGTTTTTGTATTTGGTTTGCACGATTCTTTATGTGAATTCGTGTGTTGAAGCATATTTTATTGCGTCTGGGGAGAGTCACTCTCTTGTAGTGCCTTATTACTTAACACACTCACTGGTTCAATTTCCACTCATTTACTTCTTTATTTTTTCTCTCTAACTGTGTTTGTCCCCCCAACATCGCTTGACAACCGATGCTGGTGTGTTTACGTCCCCGTAACTTAGCAGTTCGGCAAGAGACCAATAGAATAAGTACTAGGCATCCAAAGAATAAGTCCTGGGGTCGATATGCTAGACTAAAGGCGGTGCTCCAGCATGGCCACAGTCAAATGACTGAAACGAGTAAAAGAGTAAAGAGTATATATGTATGTAGAGAGAGAGAGAGAGAGAGAGAGAGAGAGAGAGAGAGAGAGAGAGAGAGAGATGTGTGTATTTACCTTCTTGGTCAATATCCCAGTGTTCTTCAATATCGTAATCAGCTTCAAAAGTATTTTCTGAATCATTATCTTCTTCAGGTTCCAAATATGTTGTGTTGTCATCAGACTCATTGGTTGGTTCTACCACAACAATAGAACTGTGTGGAATTTGCTCTTCTTCCAGACTATTCTTGTTTTTCTCTTCTTCGTAGTCATCTATTTCAGTCAAGAGAAATGGTGGAGGTTCTGTTGAAGCGATGTTCAAAGAAGATTGAGGGATGTGCAAAGAATCAATTAACGGGCTTGCTAAATTCAATGTTTGAGGTGAAGACTGACCATCGTCGTGTTCTTCAACCACTGTTTCCAGTGCCATGGTGAAATTTGCCTAAAGAGTAAAAAAAAACTTTTGAGAAGTTTAGAATGTTCTTAAATGGACATCATCATCATCATTTAATGTCCATTTTCCATGCTAGCATGGGTTGGATGATTTGACTGGGGACTGGCGAACCAGATGGCTGCACCCACCAGACTCCAATCTACCAATATCTCCTCCAAAGACCTTCCCTGTGAAATACAGTGTAAATAATGGAATTAAAAGAATTATTTGTTTGAGTGGAAAGAAAAGAATTGTCTATAAGTGCAGGCATGGCTGTGTGGTAAGAAGCTTGCTTCCCAACCACATGGTTCTGGGTTCAGTCCTACTGCATGGCACCTTGGGGAAGTGTCTTCTACTATAGCCTCAGGCCGACCAGAGCCTAGTGAGTGAACTTGGTAGACAGAAACTGAAAAAAGCTTGTGTGTGTGCGTGTGTGTGTCCCCCACCACTTGGCAATCAGTGTTGGTGTGTTTACACCCCCATAACTTAGCGGTTCAGTAAAAATGACTGATAAAATAAGTACCAGGCTTGAAAAAAACGTACTGGTGCCCAGCAAGGCCGCAGTTTGATGACTGAAACAAGTAAAAGATAAAAGAAAGATAGCAATCAATTAATTAATTAACTAACAATCTACTGTCTCTGGATAATGGAAATAGGAGATATTAGATATTAAATGTATAAACAATACAACACCTTGAACCAGTTACGTTTTTATGAGACTTTTGAGAGAAAGCAGTAAAAAACAAAAAAACAATTACAGCATGGAAGTCATGTATTATTAACCTCTCAAAAGGGGAACTCAGCTTCACTTAAACATTTTTTTAAATGAAAATTTTATCACCAATTAATAAATGCTTAAATGAAGTTAAGTTTTGTGCGTTTCTGATTGGTTAATACGTGTCTTCCATGTTATAATTGTTTTAGCTTCAATACAGTCTCTAATCAAAGAAATTATTGCCAAACAAATACATCTCCGAAGTAAAAAAAAAAAAAATGGAATAAAAAAAGATCTTGATTCCCAATTACAAACCTGATTGGGCAGATTTGTGTTGATGTCATTACATCTGTGAGTTGTTTTGACCAGATTCCCCAAATTCCTACTTGTTTATAGAGAAAACCGTTGGTCAGATTTTGACATGCAGTTATTGGGCATATATATATATATATATATATATATATATATATATAGGTGCAGGAGTGGCTGTGTAGTAAGTAGCTTGCTTACCGACCACATGGTTCCAGGTTCAGTCCCACCTTGGGTAAGTGTCTTCTACTATAGTGTGTGTGTCTGTGTTTGTACCCCCAACATCACTTGACAACCGATGGTGATGTGTTTACATCCCTGTAACATAGCGGTTCAGTAAAAGAATTCGATAGAATAAGTACTAAGCTTACAAAGAATAAGTCCTGGGGTCGATTTGCTCGACTAAAAGGCGGTGCTCCAGCATGGCCGCAATTAAGTGACTAAAAAAGAATAATGTGTGTATGTATACACACACATATATATATATGTATATTATATAATGTGAGTTTAAATTCCACCGAGGTCGACTTTGCCTTTCATCCTTTTGGTGTCGAAAGGTTTATTACTGGGTTCGATGTAATCGACTAGCCCACGCCCCCAAAATTACTAGCCCTGTGCCAAAATTTGAAACCAATACACACACACACTAGCGTGCACTAGTTCTCTGTAGCATAATGTAATGAAGTGTTCCCTGATGATCCGTTGTGGTTAAGCATCTCAAACAGTGGTGAAACGTACGTGGGAACAAATAATATGAACCTGTATTTATCGTAATTTCCCCCCCCCACTCTGTCTGTCTGTCTCTCTCTTACACACACTCCCGTGTGAAATCTTTGGTCATCGTCGACGACGACACTTATGCAATGGGTTTCCTCATTTTTCCAGTCTGTCAAATTTACTCAGTATAACCTGGAGCTATGATAAAAAAAAAACACCTTCCCAAGGTGCTGCGCCGTGAGTCCGAACACGAAACTACATGGTTGTAAAGCGAGCTTCTTAACCACAAATATTTTGAGTAAATAATATATTAACAGACGAAACAAAAACAATGGTTGGAAGAACTCTACTCTTGTCGCTACAATTACATCACAGCATCACAGGGCTCAATGTAAACACTTAGGCACGCGTGCGTAGTTTAAACATCATATGATTTTACTACTGGGCCGTGTTGCCATCGTTGTAACTATAGTCGTTTCTGAATCGTACAAACATTGGATCTCTGTACGAGAGAAGTTTTATTTCATTTATAGTACATGACTAATAAAGTATCGTAAAGTTAACACATGGCATGATTTGTAAATAAACATTGTTTTGGCGCCAAAAATAGCCAGCAGACGAGAAGATGGGCTGAATATCAGCTGACATACAACTGTCAGGGGATTTTTGTTTTTAGGTTGTCACTTTCTATTGATAGACATTGTATCGATCAAAGGTCGCTTAGATAAACAGAAAGTACCACAACCACCATCAACAACAACACCAGCGCAATCACTACCAACATCAACATGACCACCACCACCAACATCGACAACACCAGAAAGAGCCTCTACGTGATCGTTAGAATGACTAGAAAGAGCAGCCAAATCTCTCTTCTGAAAATGACACTACTGTCTTGGGAAAATTTTTTATTTTTCTACTCTAGGCACAAGGCCTGAAATTTTTTGGGGAGGGGTCCAGTCGATTAGATCGACCCCAGTACGCAACTGGTACTTAATTTATCAATCCCAAAAGGATGAAAGCCCAGGACTAGTCGATTACGTCGACCTCCGTATTTTCACTGGTACTTAATTTATCGACCCCGGTGGCATCTGAACTCAGAACGTAGCGACGGGAAAAATACCGCTAAGCATTTCGTCTACTGTGCTAACGATTCTGCCAGCTCACCGCCTTAATAATAATAATTTCTTTGTTAACCACAAAGGGTTTATATATAAAAAAAACACGTGGGGTTACATGAAAGTCGTGTAAACAATGAAAATAAAACAAAACAATCGAATATTACAACAAAATTCCCCAAAAGAAGAGACCCAGGACTTTCCTTCCCACTCTCACTTTTCTTTTCACGTGAAACTTGAAAAAGATGATGATGGCTTGGTCAAAGAGGAAAGTGTCTGTCTTTAGCCCTTGCAGTCTGGTCCAATACACAACCTCTATCGCTAAGGCTACCAGGCAAAGAAAAACAGCTTGCCCTTTCCGGCCAAAGGAAGGTGGCGGGACTATCTTCACAATGGACTCAGCCAATAGCCAGATCAGTTCCACACGTGAGAGGTGTTCCACATAAACCCACAAGTCAGAAATACTGGACGAGAGCGTGCAGAACGATTTCATCACTCTGCGCGCATCTCGAGAAAGCCCGGCTGACCGCACTTCCGTGCCTGTAGAGTTTATCCCGAACAGGCAGTGCCCCGCGGTAGCACTGCCAGGCCAAGGATTTCTGGAAATTATCCATAAGTCCCGGCCCGAAAGTTCTCCGGAACAAACCAGCCAACTCATTCATGTCGATACCCAGAGTCTCCCCGAGAACCTCATCGTACTTGCCCGCCACTGACTCGCCATAGTGGAACTGCCACCGACCGCATTGCCCGACTGGCAGAGAAGTGTGAGTGTCTGACGACACTCTAGGTGCCAGGCGTCCTTAATAATATTAATTTCAAATTTTGCACAAGGATAGCAATTTTAGGGTGGTGGGACCCTAGTACTTGATTGGCACTTTATTTTATCAATAGCCGAATAGATGAAAGGTAAAATTGACCTCAGCAGTATTTGAACTCGGAACGTAAACAGTCGGAAGAAATGACGCTAAGCTTTTTAACCTGCGCACTAACGATTCTGCCAGCTTGCTTCCTTAATAACATTGTAGTAACGCTGTGCGCATGCGTAGTCTCACGCATGCGTGGAATTCAACAACCAAGTTTTCCCGCTTCATTCTCTCTCTTTCTTGCTGGCCAGCGATTGAGCGTGGACGTGTTTAGCTATCTCTCTCCATCTTTCGAACTTACGCTAGACAGCTCGCTCACACCTACATACCAACGTCCCAACAACTATACTCACACACACAGAAGCTGTAACAACAAACAAGAGTAAAGATGTATATATTAACCACCTTAAATAAATAGTTGTTTAAGTTGATAGTCTGGAGTTCAGCGTTCCGTTATATTCTTAATTTTATATAGGAAAGTCAGGTATACATTTAATGATGTATAACCCACTTTCCTATAACATCAAGAACAACAATAATAGTGATGATGATGATGACAACGAATATAGGGTTACATTATCATCATCATCCTCCTAATGAGGTAAATTTGTAAACTTTACCATTGAATATAAACATAAAAATTACAAATAAAAATATAAACATTTGTTATGAGTACTCTTGTACTGTAGAAAAATGAATCTTTGTATTGCCCTGGCCAATTTTTGGCACACGACGTCAGTCCATTCCACAATTAGCTCTCCATTTAACGGCAATTTGATACAAGTCAACGTGGTGGCTCGACCAGCTAGAAATAACAATCGAGTTGATTTCAAACAAAGCCCTATCATCTTAAAAAATGAAGGCGAATATTAGTGTACGACTGGATATACAAAAGAAAAAAAAATCTCTCTAAAAGACGGGATCATTCTTTTCTACTCTTGGCACAAGGCCTGAAATTTTGGAGTGAGGGGGCCAGTCGATTAGATCAATGCCAGTACGCAACTGGTACTTAATTTATCGACCCCGAAAAGATGAAAGGCAAAGTTGACCTCGACAGAATTTGAACTCAGAACGTAAAGACAGACGAAATACTGCTAAGCATTTCTCCCGGCGTGCAAACGTTTCTGTCAGTTCGCCGCCTTTAAAAGACAGGATTATTTTAATCATAGGTCTGCTTAATCTGAGATGACCTCAAGGTTAAACAACTGCAACCGACTTTATATAAGGCACACAATCACATGGTTCCGGGTTTGATACGAATGCGTGTTGGGTAGACGAAAGCAGTGCTTACCGTCAGGGCTGGATTAAGACCCATGGAGACCCTAAGCACTTAAAAAATTTCAGTACCCCCATCTGTATATGTAATTCAAAATATAAACAATAATAAAGTATAAAATAAATGCTTATTTTTCAAAATGGAACAAAACCAAAAATAAGATGGAAAATAATGTTTATTTTTGTATACTTCTTCAACTTTATTTATATTTGAAAAGCTTTCTCCTACTTTTTTTTTTTTTTTTTTTACTTGCAAAGACATTGATCAGATCCTCACCATGACACCACGAACTCTTCAAAATTATATTTCCGATCATATAAACCACTTCGAATATTATTTAAGCAAGTTTTAAATGATTTTTTTGGGCCGTAAACCCTTTACCATTTCTGTGGTTCCTCTCTTCCCTTGAAGCTCTAAGTGTGTGTTTATTTTGCTTTATGGATAATCCAATGCTGTTTACCATATATAATGGCGTTTAAGACGCATTTTTTACTCCCAAAAGTGTCTCAAAAAATTACCCTGGGTCCTATATGTTAAGTTGAGCCTCCCATCAGCTAGTTTTGTCCCTGTTGTTCGCTATTATCGGCTAAATTTAATTCAGTCTCTTCTACTTAGCTTCACTGCATTATATTTGCTAACACATTATTATTGTTGTTGTTGTTACGGAGATGTATTTGTATTGCAAGTGTTTTGATTTGAGATAGTGAGCTGAAACTAAAGTGACTGCATGGAAAACACAAAGATGCAGCAAAATTTTTTGTCAGCGAGCAGGACGCAGTTTCGAGCGACGAAAAATTCGACACCATATTACAAATAAATATTTTAGTGAAGTTGACAGCCTTCGTGCGTTTTTTAATGGCTAACATGTCTTCCTCAATGCAATCGCCCAATATTATTATTATTATTTTCATTATCATCTTTCAATTCCTCACATTATCTCAAAACTAGGAGAATTCACTAACGTGATTTGTTGATTTTTAAAAAAGATTTCATAGAGGAATACAACAGGTTTTGGCCGGCTTAAGCATTAAAGGGTTAAGAAGTGCCAAAACTATAAAATCAACTTTTTTTGGCCTTTAGAACCCAGAAACATTAGTTTTTTTTTTTTGCTTAGACTTAAAAAATGCTGATTCTATCGTTTTAAATTTCAAAAGACCTAAAAAAGGCGTTCAAATCCCGCTGTGTCCTACTTTAGTAGTAGGCTTAATCCATCGCCTGGTCCTCGCGTTCCTTAAACGGTGACATTCTATGGCAAGCATTGAAGCCAGGTTTCCGGTTTGTGGATACCTTTCTCCCTTGCTTTCTATTAACTTTAGAACCCCTGTAAAGGGTCAGAGGTACTGTCATTTCCTCTTGACTAAGTTGAAAAAAGGCACCAGTCCTTCAACGAATAAAGAAGCGTTGTTTGGAATGATTATTTCCTAAAAAAAAAAAAAAAAGACCCCCCCCAAAAAACAACAACAAAAACGGTCCATTGCAAATTCTAATTGAGACTTCTGCTACTTTTGCAGTGAAGAAAACGGTAGTACGGATTAGTCTTTCCAGAAGCTTAACCTTGGAAATGTAATTTATGACAAAGCATTTACATTTGGAGAGGATCATATTGCGAGAGCCTTGCTGAAGAGATCGTGGTTGCAATTGAAACCGAAAAATACCAAAGCAGGGACTAAAAAAACAATGAACAATGATGCTGAATAATAGAAAATGAGCTGCAAAGTATCTTGTTCATCGCCCAACACGTTTGGAAACTCACCTCCATATTATAACAACAACAACAATTTCTACTAAAGGCACAAGGCCTGAAATTTTTTGGGGAGGGGATAAGTCGATTACATCGACCCCAGTGTGCCACTGATACTTAATTTATCGACCCCGAAAGGATGAAAGGCAAAATCGACCTCGGCGGAATTTGAACTCAGAACGTAAAGACAGATGAAAAGCCGCTAAGCATTTTGCCCTTCGTGCTAACGATTCTGCTAGCTCGCCGCCTTTAAAATATAATAATGATGATGATAATTTCTTTATTTGGTTCAAGGGCAACACAAATAGAAAGTGTTTGATTGCATAAACGAAGACAAATGTTTAGGGATGTCTACGTATACCAAAGTACAAAAGACAATGTACAACAAAGTTGCACAATCACCTGTGAATACAAATACACAAGCAAGTATATCATCTATCTTTCTATGCATCTATCTATCTATCTATCTATCTATCTATCTATCTAGAGAGAGAGAAATACAGATATACACACGATATAGCAACACACACACACACACACACACACACAGAATGTAGGCTGGGTCACATGTTTGATATTCCGTTTCTTTTGTATTTCTGTAGCAGTGGTTCTCAACCAGGGTCCATGAGACCTTTTGGGGTAGATATAAGGTTTTGTTGTTAAAATTGATGTGCAATAAATCGGTTATATTTCCACAATACACACAAAATTTTAACAATTTTTAAAATATAATTCCCGATATTTAATTATAAAAATATGAGATTTTTTTAAAACATCGAATGGATATGCGGGTCCATCAGAATAAAACACGAATCAAAGAAATCCATAAGTAAAAAAGAAAAAAAAGGACTGAAGACCAATGTTCTATAAGACTGAATCAATTGTTGATTCAAAAAGTGTAATAATAATAATAATTTTCAGAGAACTTTTTAATGTGATGTACAGGATATGTGTGAGAGATATTCGAACCTTGTATCATTGGAAAACTTGAACGAATATAATTGCAAATTAATACTTGTTGCGCAGTGGCAACAGATACCCCCCCCCCCACCAAACCTGACTTCTACAACACGTCTATTAATATATGTTTCAAATTTCGAGGTCGATTAAATAAGTACCAGTTACGCACTGGGGGTCGATGTAATCGACTTCATCCCTTTGTCTGTCCCCTCTATGGACAATAAAGAAATAAATAATTCAAACTATTCTGCTTTATTACATTATTGTATTTTTTTTTCTTACTAAAAGTGATTGAGAGCAAAAGGTTTGCATTAAGATTTTACGAAATTATCCCGATTTTACTCTTCACCTCGGCAGAAAAAAGTGCGTATTGTACATGGATCTCAGTAGATCAATGGTATATATTTTATCGAACCCAATTGAATTAAAGCTGAAGTCGACCCCGCTGGAATTTGAATTCGAAATATAGAAAGACGAAAATGAATGGACTAAATGTACACGCTAATAATCTGAACATTAAAATTCTTTCTTAGTTTGGCACAAGATCAGCAGTTTTAAGGAGAAGGAATTATTCGATTACATCGACCCCAGTGTTGAAATGATAATTATTTTATCGACGGCGAACTAGTGAAGTCTACCTCGACGGAATTTGAACTCAGAACGTAGAGCGCCAGAAACTGAACATTAAAATTAACAACACTCATCGAGCACATAATTTTACGCGAATATTTCAATAGACAACTGTTACATTTATGAGATAAAGTATATTTTTGGAATAAGGAGTAATTTGTGACCTTTTGTAGGTCAGAAATTGGGACAGAACTTTCGCTAAAAATACCTGACTAGGGAGCCATAGTACAATGTATAGTTTTTAATAATTCTACCAAAGTATTGGGCAACATAAACACAGGCAAAACTTCAAACTGAAAACTTTGACAGAACTGCCATGCAACCGTCAAAGTTAGAGTGGTGACTTGTCCAAGTAGGAATGGCTGGGTGATTAAGAAGCTCGCTTTGTAAGCGCGTGGTTTCGGGTTCAGTACCACCGCAGAACATCTTGGGTATAAAAAGAAAATAAGTCCTAGGATCGGTTAGTACGACAAAAATTCTTCAAGGCGGTGGCCTGTCATGGCTGCAGTCTAATGACTGAAACAAGTAAAGAGATAAGAGATTTATATATAAAAGAATCTCAGTTGGATATCGATAGTTTAAAATTTTTGGTAAATTAGTGGCGGAAAAAGATTTAGCATCAAAATTTGTGTTTTACGTTCATTAATATTTGAACGTGAAATTCTTCGAGGGGATGAAACGAGTTGAAGGGTAAGCATTAATTATTGTCTTCATGAGATTCCTCTGTCGAAGTTTGTTGATTTCTTCAGGACAATGTGTACTGCCAGTGAAAAGACGCGAGGCGACAGGATACGGCCGTGCCCCACTCTAGTGAAAATGTCGATGTCTGTTTACCTTGTCTCCGTTCGAATACAGCATCACAAATTCGAGTAACATTATCAATGTTAATCAGATTGTGTTCATTATTCGCAAAGATGTTGACAACGCGAAGAGAAATGCCATAGTGCAAACCGATGCTCCATGGGAACTCTACGAATACTATCAAATGGCTTTTTAATGTCAAATTTAATGCCAGTGATCTTTGATGCTCAACACACTGTTTAGTGATGCAGAAAAAAACTGCTGACAACAGAAATCAGTGGCATCAGCTTACTGCCCAATATGCTCGAAAGCACATGAAGAACTGATATCGATACTGTAATTACGTTTGTAATTAGTGTTTTAATTGTGCAAAATAAACAATATATCATTCAGTTCCAGGTCATAGGTTATATTTTAAATTAATTATTTCGAAAGGAGAATCAAAGTGAAACAGGATCCAGTTTTCAATGCAACACGGAACTCGGAATTCGGTCAGTTCTAAAGCAGAGGGAAATGTCATCAGTTCTATGTATTGTCACGTAAAGCTGAAGTGTTCGATAATAGTTTGATAAACAATTATTGGGTTTCATTATCAATGTTGATCGGTTTGTTCTAATTTATTCATAAAGTTTTCCAAGGAAGAATTGTGGAAATAGCAATAATTTCCTGAGACAACTACCCAGAATGGTTAACATTTGTCCATCATCTGATACTGTTCGGGTGGATATTTTAGACAAGAATATTGTTTCACTAAAGTTTATCTGGAAACAGAAAAAGCGGACACAGAAGTAATGACAGTGAACTGATTCTGGAAGCATTTATCAAACGATTATCCAACACTTTAGCGTCCATTTGTTATAAATAGAAATGACGAACGTCGACGCATTTTATCATGGAAAAAAATTCACGATCAGGGATTTGGTTTTTATTTCACGGACTGCAAATATCGTTAAAGCAGCTGACCTTTGCTGACATGGCTTTTTTTTTTTTTTTTTTTTTTTTTGAGTGATTTTGAGATATATAACCAAAATTAGAAACCTTAGATGACAGAATTTTGAAAAACACGAGATAATGAAAATCGGGTCTCCGTATCTTTATAGGGGTCTAATTTTTTTTATTTCACGGACAACAATACTCTTTGAGCGGCTGACCTTTGCTGATATGTTTTCTTTCAGTTTTCTTTTTTTTTCTTTCTATAGCAGTTTGACTGAATTAAAAATTTGTGACCAAAATTAGGTATATTAAATGACAGAATTTTGAAAACTACGAGAGTGCCTTGATATTGAACCCGTTGAGAACAGATAACATCTAATGATTATCATTTAAACTATAGATCTCACTGAGAAATGAACACTTTACTCAGTACTCTTGAGTGCTTGATCATTTCAATCAAAATTCCTATCAAAATACCTCAAACAAACATTCTAGTCAAACTAGCCAACGCTGCATTTTAAGCTTAATCGCAAATCTTATCGACATAACAACCAAAGCATTGGCCAACACCCATTCCAGCACACAAATGAAAGCTCCAACTAAAAGCACTCCACTCAACCTTTTGAACACATCAGATAACTTCGCATTCAACAGTAAAGTCAGTTCAGTTTTTCAATAAATACTTCAATCTAACTCCACTTAAAACCTCTTTCTATAACCCCAGGCAAACTATCACGCTCCGTTATCACCTTATCATGCAGTAAGAGTGACTATGTTTAATCCACCCTTTTTATCATAATAATGACGTAATCATAATATTTTGGTGTCTAGTTTACACGAATGCTTCCACATTTCAGCCTGTATTAATATATGTTTGATGTAGCTGCATAACTAGATTAATATTTACAATAAACATTTGTGTGTCGACGATGCTGTTGCACTCCATCTCCGAATGCAGGAGTTGATGTCTCACCAAGCGGTGAATCATCTCTGTCGGGCTTTCGGCCCCTTCTGCTGCGACACGGGCCAGATTTGTAGCTAATAAGGGAGCGACCACTCTCTGCGAACACATTTTAAAAAATTGGCGCCTTTTCAACAATTTTTAAAAACTCTTTGGTTCACTTGTCCGATAAAAGTCGAACCTCTCTGTCAGTCTGTCTCTCTTGGTCATGGAAGAACTTTCTGGAATCAATACTTTATTTGACCAACCTCCCGTGCTTTTGAACTGTCTGTTTTATCCCCTGTGATGTGCTGGTGGCCGCTGACAACTGAAGGATCAAAACAAACCCTGTCATCATAACCTTTGCCTTTCATCCTTTCGGGGTCGATAAATTAAGTACCAGTTGCGTACTGAGGTCGATCTAATCGACTGGTCCCCTCCCCCAAAATTTCGGGCCTTTTGCCTAGAGTAGAAAAGAATATAATGAAGCAATTCGCATAACTGTACATATTCCTAGGTCCATGTAAAGCTAGTAATAACCCGTGGCCAGATGTGAAATACATCCCTCATTTCAAATGACTCATTTTATTCGGATTAACTCTTGTTTCAGTTATTGGGCTGCGGTCATGCTAGGACACCACCTTCAGTTTCATAGAGTGGCACCATGGGCAAATGTCGTCTACTGCAGCCTCTGGCCAACTAATGCATTGTGAGCGAATTTGGTGGACGGAAACTACATGAAATCGTGCGTGCGCATCTCTCTCTCTTTCTCTCTCCGCGTTGCTGTATTGTAAAAAGCTTGCTTCTCAGTAACATGGCCCCGGGATCAGTCCCATTGCGTGGCATCGACCAAAGCCTTGTGAGTGGATTTGGCAGATGGAAACTGAAAGAAACTCGTTGTATATATGTGCGTGTGTGTGTATATGAATATATATATATATATATATATATATATATATATATATATATATATATATATATATTAGCGTTTCGGTAAAAGAGACTGATAGAATAAGTACCAGACTTAAAAGTACTAGGGTTGATTTGTTTGACTAAAATCCTTCAGCGCCCCAGCATGGCCACAGTCCAATAACTGAAACAAGTAAAAGGTAAATAGTATATATATGTCACTAAGCCACTACAGACTGGGCAGAGTGGAGTTCGGGTGGGCCAGTTGGCATAATGCGGCGATTTTGAGTGAGGCTTCTTCCCTTGGTTAGAAACAGGCAAGATTTTCTTTTGGTTAAGTATGTGAAAGCGCCGAGAGTGTTCTATGTTCAGGTTTTTTTTTTTTCAACATTTTCAAGTGAAAACTGGAACGCATCTTCGCATCATAAAATATGTTAGCCCACATTTATTGTATCCTGAACGCTGAAGATGTTCCGAGCAAAAACAGGACAAATGAGTGGCAGCGTAACAAAACAGGAATAATTTTTTCCAGAACAGAAACCATCATTTAAGCAATTAAAAATGAATAAATAATTGAAAACTAAGTAAAAATTCACAATGATGGTCATTGATAGCCTTGGCAAATGTTCTATTTCTTCTGTAAATTCCCAAGCTGATCTGATGTTATTTCTGGAATGGCTAGATAAACGCCCATGTTTTGATAACCCTGTGATTGCTAATGTATATATACAGAGATAATACAAGCCAGTGGTCCTTGCAAGAGATAACAACAAAATCAATGTTGGCATTATCGCAGAATTAACTGATAAGGTAGTAAAAGCATTATTCCATCTAATATTGGTAAACGGGGACAAGGATATTTAGAATGGGAACAATTGATTTGGAACTTTGTTAACGATATGATCACTAAAGTGCACGTAGAACCGCGTGGTTAAGAAGTGTTTCGTAACCATGCTGTTCCAGGTTCGACCTCACCTCACACGCTTCACCATAAATAACTGTTTTCTCCTGTACTCTTAAACTGACCACTACATCGGATGAAAGTGGAATTGATAGACAGAAACTCCAAGAGCCTGTGGGATTTTTTTCCATTCTTTGTTTTACGATGCACCTGGACATATCATCAGTGATGTTTCCTTGGGGTCACTTGTATTTCAAGTATTTGAACATCAGACACCCTCATGCAGATAACCAAGTCCTAGCTTGTATCCAGTTAGCACTACCCCTGGTAACACTGCTTCTTAGGCTTGCATCTTCTGATCTACAACTACCTTCAGGTAACCACTGTAACCTCAAGAGCCAACCTGATGGCCTCCTATGGATTGGTCCCTGTGGCGCCAAGCACGTTGCCAGTCCCAATCCCTCCACAGAGGGATTGGGACTAGCCTGCGAACTCCTTGCATCCAACCTTGATGGGATCACACCTTACTTGCGAGGAAACGTGGTTTTCTGTAAGCGACACAATGTAGGTGTTCGTACACAGGACCTACGTGAAGGTGGTTTATCTGGAACATTGGTTCGAGGCAGGAGAACTGCGGAGGAGGCCGTGAATATCTGACCCTAAAAAACAATAAAAATAAAAAATAAAACATCGTAGCACTTTTGAACATGGAGCCCTCTACCACTAGTCCGGAGCCTGAAACAGTCTTGTGTCGCTTGTAAAGGTTTCTCTGCAAAGCCCTACTTGTATGCCAGCAGGGATTGCATTGCTAGTATCTATTATACAAACTAACGAAGTTATCTCATACCCACTCTAATGAGTGAGTCGCGAACTAAAGAAACGGGTCTTTGAATTGACACTCGAGCTACAAGAAATATTAATTCAATCACACATTACCATCTTATACAAAAGACGGAAACATTTGATAATGTAGTGCTGAGATATACCGTCTGAAAACGAAGCGAGATGATACTCCAATAGAACAGACCTGGGGTTAACAACAACGAGACTACCTATTCGTTCATTAGCGACAGTGTTTCTATATAGCAGCTGATTCTGTTTCAAATAACTGTCAAAATCACTGTCTGTCTCTATTTGTTGCAAGGATAGTGGAGCATCATACACAGAGTTATTCAAAAAGAATGAACCGATTTCATTATGCAATATCTTAAGGATAAACAATACAAAACTCCAGCCCCGTTACAAGTATTTACTCACAATCAACTTTTATTTCCTGTGTTCAACGTGGCCACCATCTGCAGCAAGGGCAACATGAATGCGATAAGAGAATTCCTCTCAGACGCGTATCAACATATCACGATCCACTGAGTTGATCGCTGTTCTTATTCGATGTGTGTGATTTTTTCTTGTGGGGATATGTATAAGATCACGTTTATGTTCCACCGCTACCCACTAACCTCGATGACCTTAAACGTCGAATAATACCAGCGATTAACTCAGTGAATCGGGATATGCTGATACACGTCTGGAAAGAATTCTCTTATCGCATTCATGTTGACCGTGCTGCAGGTGGTGGCCACATTGAACACTTATAAGACAGGAAATAAAAGCTGATGGTGAGTAAATACTTTTGACTTAGCTGGAGTTTTCTATTGCTTTTCCTTATTAAAACAATGCGTAATGGAATCGGTTCATTCTTTTTGAATAACCCCGTATAATTTTGCAAACACAAGCGCGCGCATACGCATTCTTTTACAAATAAATTTTGTGATAAATTTTTATGGTGGATGTAACTTATTTCAAGGTTATTGGCAGAACCAGCGTCAATAAACACTTATAAAGGTTCGCCCACCATAACAATAATAGCAGTTATACCAATCGCAAAAATTATAAATTTAATGACAAGAGAGATATACGGGTATTTGTGAATGAGCACTGAATGGTTATATCAATTGCAAAGAATGATTGAGGCATACACCCAGCGTCGCCTACCGCATGAAGACTTAAGAATAAAATGGAAGCTAGCAAACTTGATGCAGCTATTTTAGTACTGTTAAAATCATTGCTATTCTGAGACGACCTCTGTCATGGACACAATAATATCCAAACGAAACTAATTACAAATGAAAAGGAGGAAGAGCTTATTTCAATAATCTCAATCTCATACTGTAGAATACGTACAATATGTCGGATCATTTGTTACTACGTACGAAAGACGCCGAAGTCACGAATCAAAATGTCTTTTTCTTTTTTGCTTGACCTTGATTAACTCTAAAAAGTTAAATTAAATAGTATCGTATGTTTAAAATAGCAAAGGAGGGAGATAAAGCATTCACCGGATACTTTTATCAATATTTTTGCAGCTCCAAGTTTAGACTTGTTTATTTATATATATATATATCTGTGCGTGTGTGTTATAAGAAGCTGAAGTTTTTTTTAATTGTTGCGTTGAGTTTCACTGTGTCGATTATCCAGACGATTGAAAAAAGAGGGGCAGTGTAATAATATTATAAGCATAAATATCTTTAAACACTAAAATATGATTAGTCATCGAGATGTTATTGCTTTCTCCCTCACCAAAAAGAAGTTAGAAAATGCGTCACACATTCGTTTATTCAATTGTCTTATGCAGAAAATTTAATCTATTCACATTACGATATGATATTTTCATATCTTCAGTATTGTATGTATAAACACTCACAAATCTAGGGAGGTAATTACTGATGTAGTTTAAGGGTTCATGGATAGCTGAATGTCGTTTTTTTTTTTTTATCTCTTTAGATTTTTTTTTTTAATATGAAGATCTTTTCAGGTATAAAAACTTCCTTGCTTAGAAAATAAACTATTTTATCCAGTTGGCACTTGGAAATTCCTCAGGCAGTATCGTCTGAAGTAACAAGAAGTAACCAATTCCAATGATAATTCTTTTGCTCAAAATTGCAAAAAATTGTCATGGAACGGTATATTTTTCTGAAGAAGGAGGATGGCACATTCTGGAGCAGTCAGTGTAAGGGTTGTGTATTCTATATTTGACCAATCGATTTATAATTGACAATTATACCATCCTTTAAACTGCAGATATATTTAGATAGTGAGGTGTCTTTCTAAGTGTACGAATGTATGCATATGTTGTTAGAATCTTTATTAAACTGAAGTAGACTGGCTGTGGTGGTCTGCGTCGGCAAGACATAATATTTAAAAAGAGAAAAAGCAAAGTGTACAGTGAGATTGCCGTAAGGACTGGAGTATCCGACGTTTCGGGCAGAGACCTTTGGGATAAAGCATATTGGAAAGAAATACAAGACAACAGAATTTTATATCCTCTATGTTTGAGAAATTGGCTGCCTTTAATGGGGAGCGCAGGATAACGTGAGCTAGCATATTTTAGAAGGAAGTAGCAGAAGAGAGAAACTAATTGAGAAAGGGAGATTAAAAGAGAAAGGAAAAATGGCAGATAGAAGGAAGTAGGTGAAGCCGAAGGAAATTAATACACACACACAATTTGATGAATCCGATGATGGCTTAGCTGACCAAGACTTCGAAGTCGCTGTCAACACTATTCTTATTACAGAACAATAAATTTGTACTGTACTAAAAGTATTCAGTAAATTATTTTTACTACATTAAAAAAATGCGCGCGCGCACATATATATATATATATATATATAGCTGAATATTCTTTCTTTTTCACATTGGAATCTATGCTAAATTCTAAGATAGCGTGTTGGTACATATGTCCATGAGGGTAACAAATGACAAAAAAAAAAAGAAAATTAATTTTTTTCAGTCTATGTTTGTCTATATTTTTATCTATCAGGATGTGTGTCAATGTATGTGTATGTGTATACACACCCTATTTACTTTTCTGAATGTATTTATGGATATATGTATATGTTTCTACGTACGTGGGTATACATGTATTTATGTGTTGTATGTACGCGATGTGTGCGTTTATTTGTATGTGTGTGTGTGTAAATCTAGTATTTACGTATGTGTTTGGAGTGCGTGTGTTTCATAAATGTGTATGCTGTGGTGTGTATATGTATCAGTTTATATATGTGTGTGTGTGTGCATGTTTTGTTTATTTCGAAGGACGATATCAACCCCGGGTGTAATTATCTTTATTTTTTTCCCATCCAACTTTGATTCTATCCACCTCTTTCTTTTACGCACACACACTCACACACAATGTATGTGTGTGAGTGTGTGTGTATGCTTGTCTCCTCTGTCACTCCCTCTTTCGGAAGGGCTGGTTGGGTAGCGGGAATTAATCGATTCTTTTAAAAGAAAGGCTAAATCTTAAGTGGTTTGTGTAGCCATACTCAGACGAAGATTAGACTGTTTCAAATATATATATATATATATATATATATATATATATATATATATATATATATATATATATATATATAATTCCTCAACAAGAATAGCATTGACAGTGACTTTCGAAGTTTCGGCCAGCTCATCATCAGACTGTGGTGCATGAAGTTAATCTTGGCTTTATATAGTCACTGTTGGATAAAAATTTTTCTGGAGTTTGTGGGGCTCTGTTGAATGGTAATTAGGTACTTGGGTGGGTTCTGATAGAGAGGTGTTGCATAGAAAATTAACTGATAAAATTTAGGATTATATTATTTTTCAGAATTTATTCATGCGCAGAGAACTTTACAAAAGGTTTGCATATATATAAGTAAGGTTGCAGAAAAAGCAATGAGCAGGCAGAAGTACGAGAGCGTCGCACACCATCTTCTCTTCCCGATTCATTACATTCGGAGTCAACTTTGCCTTTCACCCCTTTCGGGTTCGATAAAATAAAGTACCAGTCAAGTACAGAGGTCAATGTAATCGACTTGACCCCTCCTCCCTCAAAATCGATGGCCTTGTGCCAAAATCCGAAACATATTTATATGTGTGTCTTTATGAAGAGAAACTCATACATATATAGAGCCGACGAAAACAAATACAGAAACATACGCGCACACATGCACTCACTCAGATAACCAAACTACTACAGTCAGACAATAAACACTCACACACTGTCATAGAAGTTACAGCACGTACACATTCAGATAATGGCACCATCAAAAACTTATAACACACACACGCGCAGATAATCATGCGAACAACATAAGACACAGTTCCCAAGAGATTAAAAAATAGGAGATAGTTTTCCTCTCTAACGAAATCGATTGCTCAACCGGGGTAACTTCGGAGTAACTGACTACAAAATTGTTTCACCCACTGGACTGCAACTATACTCGAGTGATACTCGAGAGGGTTTAACCCATCATATCGGCCTCAATATTTCCATGTAGTACTTTTTTCTTATAGTTGTCCATTTATCGAAACGCTAAATTACGACAGATAAAATTGCAAAAAATAATCACAGCACAAGTTTTAACAAGAATAAAATCCCCTCGGTGGGATTTGAACTCAGAACGTGCTGACAAACGAATTGCCGTCAAGCATTTCGCCCGGCGTGCTTACGATTCTGCCAGCTCGCCACCTTATATAAGTCTATAAATAAGTCTTTCTACCCTAGGTACAAGGCTTGAAATTTGGGGGAGGGGTCTAGTCGATTACATAGTCCTCAGTACGTAACTGGTACTTATTTCATCGACCTCGAAAGAATAAAAAACAAAGTCGACCACGGCGGAATTTGAACTGGATCTATTTTAAAACGGGGGCGCCAGTATTTTCTTAACGAAACACTTTGAAACTTGGGACACTGGTAGAACGTGTCATATAAAACATCTTTTACTCTTAGTCTTCTTAACAAAAAAAAAAAAAAAAGGAATTCGTAAGTTATTCCATGTTAAAGTTGTCGTATTTCTGTAATTTCAACCAATCACTGACGTCCATTCAACCGAATACATTAAGTGCTGGGCGGTCATAAAAATGTTATTCCCTGTGACATATTTCATCCGGTTTAATCGTAATTTATACGCATATATTGTTTATATAATAAATTACGCTGTGCGTATCTATGTGTGTAACAATTTTAGAGTTCGGATTCTCGAGTTAGGGTTAGGGTTACGGTTAACAGTCTAGTTAGGGTTAGTGGATTAACACGATATACACCGTTACAGCGCTAACTGTTTTCAACTGAATAGACGTCAGTGATTAGTAGAAATTATCGAAATAAGACAATTTTTTACATGAAATAAATCCGAATACAAAAATATTTTTCTGTTCTATAACACAAAATAGATAAGTATACGAAGTTTGAAAGTCTTTCCGTACCAAAAACACTACATAAAACATAAATGAAAACTGGCGCCCCCGTTTTAAAATAGATCCTTTGAACTTGAAACATAGCAGCAGACGAAATACCAAGTATTTAGCCCAGCGTGCTAACGCTCCTGCCAGCTCGCTGCCTTACATAAATCTAGAAACAATGGCACAGGAATATTAGTTTGAAACACTAAAGTTTTCTAAAACATTCTGCCATCTTCCGACTCGGTAGAGTGGTTTAAGATGTCTGAACGAAATATTGCAACATTGCTATTTCTGTGTTTCACTATATTTTACGATAAGTAACTTGTTATCACACACACACACACACACACAAGAAACTGAAAGGTGACGGGCTTATCTGCAAACCTTCAGATTATTGCTAACACACACGCGCGCGCGCACGCACGCAATCATATGTTCTTTTTCCTAGGGAACCGAACTGTTGACAGAGTTGTCGGTGGATCGTCTTGACATACGACCTGCCCTGGGTACTTTAAATCTGGCAGAAACCGTCTGTCTACAGTTCTAAACCTACACCGAGGGAGGGAGGAGGAAAAAGTGGGGTGGAAGGTGGAGGGAGGGAGAAAACAGGGTAGATGGGACTGGTACACTATTTACCGACCCCGAATGATGAAAGGCAAAGTTACCCTCGGTAGGATTTAATCTCTAGTTGGAGAGAGCCGAAACGAAATCCGCAAACGACTGATAACCCCCCTCTCTCTCTCTTTACCTATAATTGGTGCACTTTGTGTTGTGAGTGACAACCTGGAAAATCTAGAGTTTACAGAAAGAAAAAACAACAACAATCAGCTAACATAGACATGGCAAACATGATCCGTATGAGGAACAACAAAACTATGCAAGACATTTTCAAGTTTAAAATGAATGTTTTTAATTTACGTCCCAATGACAGACTTTTATCGCTTTTGTAGAAACCAGTTCCTTCCTTACAGGAAGGCGTCAAATAATTAAAAACAAGAGAATAAATATCATATACACATGACGAGCTTCTGCACAGATTCTACCAATCAAATTCTACTCACAAGGCAAGTATCGTAGGGAAGTCGAGGCTACGATAAAAGTCAGCCATCGGTTCCAACGGAGCAGCGTCTTCGAGGTGGAATCACTTTCTGAATGGAGCGCAAATTACTCTCTCAAACTTTCTCGACGTACACCCCCATCATTGTGAATTTCTTTGTGGCAGTTTCAGATTTCAAAGTGAATTGAAATCATTCTGCTAATTCAACCCATATTGCAAATTATATTGAACTCTTGGATCAACTTCAACAGTAAAACTTGCACAAGTTATCCTACAGTGGGATCGAACTCAAAACTGCGTGGTTGCAAAGTGCCAAATTCTTAACCACACAACAATTCTTGCACCACACGCACACATACACACTCTTTCTTTCTCTCTCTCATAGAGAGAGAGAGAGAAAGAGAGAGAGAGAGAGAAAGAGAGAGAGAGAGAGAGCTTAGTTATAGAATTCATTAGAATCTAAGCACACCAAAATATAGGATGCCAGAAATGGCTGGGTATCATAATATAAGATTCAGAGTGAGGTAAAAGAACTATGAGCGTTTTTGAAGTTGGTTAGTTTTGCATGCGGTGTGTTGGAAATAATTCTGTTTTTTACTTTTTTAAACAGATTAATAAAGATTAAACATAATCTGTTTAAGGACCGTATTAATTTGTTCCTGTAGCAGTTAAATAAAACCATGTTCTTTACTTCATTTAATTTTTATCCTATGAACATTATACTGTATGCACGGTACGGGACCTATATTTGTCGTAGTCATTAAACTATGGCCATCCTGGGGCATCTTCTTGAATTTTAGTCGAATGAGTCGACCCAATTCTTTTTTTTTTCCAAACCTGGTACTTCGGTCTCTTTTGCCGAACCGGTAAGTTACGGGGACATCAGCACACTAATCGGTTGTCAAGCGGTGGGACTGAACCCGGAACCATGTGGTTGTGAAGCAAGCTCCATACCACACCGCCGCAAAATTTTTTAAAGGATTAATAAACATCAAAGAGACCCTACTTCAGAAGCAAATTAACATAAATCTTAAATACAATCTAATTCTTTTACTTTCATTGTTCATTTTATATTTAAGCTATATATGTTGGCACCATTGGATTGAACCCGAGGCCACGTGGCTGCAAAGCGAGCCATGTTCGTTTATAATTATTTCAATTGAGTAAAATAAGCGAAATCAGAGACATTCTACCGTGGGTTGTTTATAATATTTATACATTTGTGGTGAAAGATTTCACAGAACAACGATATATATATAGAAATAAATTCAAACTTACCATTTTATCAATCCTAGTTCAGTTGTAAGAACATAGAAATGGCATTAAATAAACGTAAAGCAAAGTATTTTCTCTGGACTTGAGAGATCCCTTTCACCCCAGTGTCTGCCTCTTTCTAATACATTTTGTTTTACGGAAGTCTTTCTTTCTTTCCCCTCTACGACACCAATTGTTTTTAAATTATTGTTGACTGAAGACAAAACGACAAAACAGCAGTAATACTAATAATGGACGACCGCAGCAAACAATTTGTCGTTTGTTTTTCGAAGTCAGCTCCTGGCAACAGAGACATAAGCCATTGAAGTCATGACATAACAATTGATAGCCACCTTTTATTATCCTTTCAAGTAGGAGAAACAGAACTATCTCCAGTCGTTTTTTCTTTTCTTTCCTTCTAACATTGCATAACTTGTACAAGGTTGCCAAGTTTTTGAATAGATTACTTCTTAGCGAATTTAAAGGCTTACATTTGAAATGCACCTCTTATTGTTCTGCAAAGCCTATTGTTACATATCGGTTTATGTTTTCATACTGTTGAAAGTTCTCGTAAATAACTCTGTAACCACAAACCAACGGGGTAGAGAGAGAGAGAGCTTCAATATTATTGCTGTTGGACCTGCTACAAATAGCAGCCAATTCTCTTGCAAAATGTCATTCGGCCGTCTTTAACAAGAAATACGCATTGTATAATGGAATTTTAAAGAGAGTAAAAAATGAAGAAATAGTCACAGTAGAGGTCTGTTGGATTAGAGTTGATTGGTTAAGCAACAGCAGCAGCAGCAAAAAAAAAAATGCAACAGCAGTAATTTTGCTACGTGGTTCTGGTTTCGAATAGAACTCGGCATTTCCTCCATCCGTAAAGGTTGACTACCTTTTA